>NW_022280035.1:15138005-15239275 GCF_004355925.1 Anarrhichthys ocellatus | reverse complement strand
TCATCAAGTCTGATGGCGTTTGTAATAACACAGACACTCCAGAGATTTGAATCGTGTAGCTTTTAAGTACAAAAACTCCAGCACTAGCGGCACACTTTAAATAAGCAGAAACTTGACAAAAACAACCTCTGGAGCAAACTCACAGAAGAGATGAAATAGAAAATGAAAATAACTATCAGGGCTGCAATCAAAACAAAGCAAAAAAAACAAGACATTTAGAGCTCTAAGCAAACCAAAAAAAAAAAAAAAAAAAAAATATCCAGAAAGTTAAAGGATCTTCCACATATTAACTGCTCAAGGTTACAAAAAAATATGTAGCAACAAAGAATGAAATATTTTTTGATGCTGATCACACTGTTTATGTACAAGAGGTTAAAAGATCAGAAGAGTCCCCCTAGAATGCAAGTTGTTCAAACATGACATACAAACCCTTATTCTTTTGTAAATATGCAGTTCTGCAGTACAAGTTCTTGCATCCCAGATGTACATTCTGGAGTACCACAAAACACAAAGATCGGCCAATTCCATGAGAAAGAGTATTGAGACTGCAGCTCACAGAGGGAAACTGCACCAATGCTCCGGCCACACGTTACTTTTCTCCCACAACCACACAGCTGACTGTGAAAACAACGGTCTGATGGTTGCTCCAGACATCAATGGACTTATAATGCTAGTACGTTTTTTGGATCTAAAAATCAAACTATCACCGTCACAACTGAGTGTCTAAAATGATGAAAGTAAAATAAAGACAACTTCATTTTCACTAAGCTATAATCAGTTTTGGACTATAACAGACAGGTGTGACAAACCTACGGTTTACCAGTCAAGTTGAAGTTATCGGAACAGATCTCAAATCAAAAGCTCTAAAGACTTTAAGTCTAGCTTATTTCGAGTTTTATTTTTAGAGGCAGACGATACAGAAATCAAAATAATTACTGTGGCGCATCCTCTGAGGAAACTGAATCTAAAACATGTTTAAGACAAGTGAACACTTGAAGGAGAAAAGTAGACGAGCCAGGAAGCATAAGCCAGTATGACAACACTGCTCACTATGTACAGCGTAGGGATCAAGCTCGACAATGAGAGAAACGCTCCCGTTTTTAATCACTAATCCTGAGAAGCTGAGCGAGACCTTGAGCGAGACTTTGAGCGGGAGGCGGAGCGTTTCTCCCTGGACTTGGATCGGCGGTCATCCTTGAGAGGCGAAGGGGAGCGGGAGGGAGACTTAGCGACGGGCTCCTCCTTCCCGTTCGCCATCGGGGACGCTGAATGACTGGGAGACTTGTCGCCACAAATCTCCTTGGAACGACTGCGAGAACCCCGCTCCGACTTTACCTTTGAGCGACTCTTTGAACGGGACTTTGATTTCCGGCCAGCTGAAGGAGACCGGGATTTGGGGGAGCGTGAACGGGACTTAGATTTACGGGACCGAGAACGGGACCGGCGGTTGCGAGATCGTGATTTGCTTCCTCCCGACTTGGAGCGAGACTTCCTTCCAGATCTGGAGCGGGAATGGCGACGTCTCTTGTTGCCAGGGGAACGAGACCTGTAGTGAATACATTTTTTTTTTTTTTTTTTTTTTTTAAAAGAGGAAAATGCTTTACATGACTGTGCCATTTAACGATATTCATTCATTTCTGGCACAACACCCAATACATAACCTCTATTTCCTACTTATCTATGTCTAAACTTGAAGTTGAACTCTAATCTGTACTTGAATCTTATTTTGTTAGATTTGACCCATTCTCACCTGGAGCGACTCCTGGAGCTTCTGCGGCTCCTACTGCGGGAGCGGCGGCGACTACGAGATCTAATGTCAGATAGATATCAGTGTTACAAGTTTGTTAGCAACAGTTTAGCGTGCATCTTTGACAAGAAGTCGGAAGCATTAAAGAGCTTAAGCGGTGTTCCCACCTGGAGCGGCTGCCGGAGTAAGACCTTCGTTTGCGAGACCGGTCCTCCACGAGACGAATCTTCCGTCCGTTGATGTCTGTACCGTCCAGCTTGTCAATGGCCCTCTTCAAGTCCGACTGGGACCTGAACTCTATCACACCCTCATTTGTGCGTTCCTTGTGGGCGTCTGCATACGTCACCTCTCCTACCTGACGCATCAAGTCCTGTGGAACACGCACACAAAAAGAGTTAACCACCAAATACGCAGACAATCTCATTCTGTCTGAGCGGTTGCAGTGTAAAACACCTCACCACGGTAAAACATTAGCTGGTGTTCGAACATGTACCTTGAGGTCTTGCCAACTGCAGCGGCTGGACAAGTTCTCCACGATGAGGCGGTACTCGGTACGGACTGGAGGTCCGTACTTATCCCTGCCAGTGTGGTTCCGGCTGCTGAAACCGCTACCTTTAAAAACAACAGCACATGATATAAAGTTAGAAATGGTCGAGACACAATGAACTACTGGCCTGGGTTATCAAATGAACACAAGGCAGTGACCTGCTAGATTAACGTCCATGGGCATATTAATTTGAACTTAATAATGACATGGGGTCCCTTTGATCCCATTTTCAAAACACAAAGCTTCAGATAAATGATCTAGTGGCCACTTTGTATCATTTGTATTGTTCAGCATTTTGATGTCGTTCTCTGCTGCAAAGAACACCACTGCATCCGTTTCCGGCAATAAAAAAAACCTGCCTTACTCCGGTACATCACACTGTGATGGTTTAGCTGCGTAAACAAATGAACAGTGATGTTCTTTCAAGACCTCCGAACCCTGTAACGCAAACAGAAAGGAGGTATCCACATAAGTTGCGGTCAAGGACACTGTTCGATCAAATTTTAAACGCATACGCCAATCTTTCGGCATTCGACCGGATGTCGGTCCGAAATTTGGTTTTCCCGTTCTCGCACTTACAACATTTCTGGCGTTTGTAAGTTCGTTACTTGAGCCGCTCCACTTATGTTTGTTGTCAACATAAAAACCAATGGCAATCCTCACCATCACCCCTGGTCTATTGGCAAAAGGCTGATGTCATCATGGCTTCCGGTTAGGTCAGCCAAGGATCAAGGGGGGGGCAAAGGTCTCACACACACATTGTAAGGTGAAAGCCAAGGCCAAACGGGACAGGCAGTCATCTTAGCCAGTCATCTTTAGCCTCAATGGACTCTCAGCCTCAGCCCGCAACTGGACTCTTTCAAATTGAAACATCAAGGACTTTTGTTAATATGGAATATAAAAATATATACCAAAGTTAAAAAAAATACACATTTCACATGAAAATGTTCTAGTTCTAATGATGACGCTAAAGTTTACGCTAGGTTTGTCGTGATCATTTGCAATTAGCTTCCTTCTGTGGTGCAAACAACACATTTGAATGTCTAGGCCTTAAAAACATGGCTCGCCAGACTAGCAATTATCATCCAAGAGAACCTTGAAATCGGTGTTAGGAAAGCAAGCCGTCTTGGCTAATGCCAACTTCTAAAGCCTAAAGAGTTCTGCTATTTGAGGTTTCTGACTTGCATATTATTGTTCCGCCCCAATAATGAACTACAGACCAATCAAGGGTGGCCCATGATCACTAGGGAGGAGCAAAAACCAGCAGGTCACCAACCCTCAACAGTAGGAAATGAGATTTGTTCAGCAGGATGAGGCCGAACATGCCAAAAAGAAAAAAGTTTAACTGTGTGAGCAAGAAGAATATAGATCAGGAACTTCTCCATGTGGGCATACGGTTACATAAATAAAACAAACATGATATAGAGTATAGTACCAGCGGCGCTCAAAATTAGCATGCAATCTGAGCCATAGTAAACATGTTGTCACTTGACACTATAGTGGGATGGTTGGGATTATAAACTGTGGAAGTGAACCTGAAATAATCAAAGTGTAAACCTATTCCGCAAGTCTCAGTTGGCGCAAAACAACAGAACGGGTTATCTGTGCAGTCCACACAGACACCTCAACCCCAGGGAGAAGGGGGTTAGAGAGGGTATCTTGTAATAGACTGCACTTACTGCGCCCACCACCCCGGTAACCCCCACCGTGGCCATCTCGATCTCTCCGCGGCCCCCGGGCATGTTCCACGATCACGCGCTCCCCGCACAGCTCCTTCCCGTTCAGCTCGTACACGGCGTCATCGGCGTCCCGGTTGTCCTCGAACTCCACGAATCCATAGCTGGAATGGAAAGACAGTTTTAATATACATTTAAAAAAAAAAGTTATAACAGCGGCTGAAGTCGTGTGTCTTTCCACACGCCATGTGTTCATGTACATCAAACAAGCTAGCTAGCTAGCTAGCTAGCTGTAGCCATCTGGGCCCGCTAGCACTGCGATGAAACCAACACAAAGACGCCATGTTGGCCATGCTACACTGGTCACACGAGCGGGACTCCGTGTAGAGGAATGGAACAAAAGAACCGCGAAACAAACTCTGGGGTTTAAGTTTACAAGCCGACTGGCCTGCAGAGTAAGACATATAGCTATTTGGTTAAAATCGTATCGTGTTTCTGTACCAGCACCGACGTCGTTCACATGAACGGTTACGTTAATGCTACCTAGGCGATATTATTCAACCCGCGGTTGCATTTCTATCAAACACTCACCCGTTCTTCAAATCGACTTCCATGAGCTTTCCATATCCGCTGAATAACCGCTGAATGTCTTTTTCGCGGACATTGTGGCTCAGCCGTCCAATATAAATACGAGGCATGACTTCTCGACTGTTCTTCTGCGGGGCCTGTTACCAAGCTGAACGAGAGAGCCGTTACTGCTTCTTCTTCTTCTTGGTCGTGTTCTGTTTCTTCTTCTTTAGTGTTTATTTGAAGCTGGCAAACCACTTTAGAGGCGCATTACCGCCACCAGCTGGACTGTGGTGTGCAACAAGACAAGCAAGAGGAGAAGGCGACAATGGTTGCTGTTCACCAACAGACTTGACAATTAAAAGTAATAGTGTTTTGTCTTCTTTATTGGCTGAAGAGGGCGATTTCTCTTGATATTATTTCCTACAATGAAGTAGTAAATGTTCAACTGTTTCTGGTTGGCTGCAGAGTGCGTGTTTTCCAGTTGGGTGCTTGCCTATTTGATATAATCTATGCTTGAGACCTGTATGATTTATTTCAGAAGAGTGATAATCATATATTATATAAAGATATATTCAGTCAATGGTGCTGATGTTTTCTTCCCTTATTTTCCAGCCAACCATCACCCACCAACATGTGTAAATATTATAAATGTCCTCCAGTTTCATTATCATCCCAATCCTGCCATACTGCTTGTGTATATGCCCCTGATTCATACATATGAAAGTCCTTGCTTCTGCAACACTTAATGGAATTTGTAGGATCTACATGCTTAATTCTGAGTGATAGTGTGACTAAAATATCCACCTGCTCATTTCCCTCCACACCAACATGAGCAGTAACCCAAAAGGATGTCCATCCTGTACACTATAAGGAATAATTTGATAATTTATGTTCTAAATGGTGATCTGCCAGATATCATGAATGTTCGTGCAAGAAGGTTTCAGGTGCCATATCGGTTTTATTTATTTCCTTCTATTATCCATTTTATCACATACTGTCAGAAGGAATATAATTAGTAATAAAATGTTGGCTCCGTATAATCATTGGGATTGATGTGTGGTTTAAGTGGACCTGAGAAACTACTAGTCTTAGTATTTGCCTGGTTAAATACATGAATCTCAGTGCTTTGCATGGAAGAGCTGTTCCAACAAAGTCAAGAACAATCTAAGGCCTTTACACAATATATAAGCATTTAGAACAGACTTTAAATTAATATTTGGTTAAAAATAATGAGACAGCTATAAATACATTGCTTGCAAGTAACAGCTTTTGGCCGTTCTAAGTAAAAGCAGCAACATGGCAACCATGTCGAGCAAGGAGCAAACCTGCTGCTGGGTGATCAACCCAGCAAACTGTCTCTGGTCCCAATGGTTACATTTTTACAGCAACTGATTGAATATTGAACTAGTTAAGAGGCACACTGTACAAAACAAAATGTGTAAACACAGAAAGAGAGCAGAAATGGAGAGAGAGTGGAATATTTTATTTTTGTAAAAACCAGGTTTTAAAATGATTCCAGCCCGTCATACTTATCCACATCCTTCTCAAACATCAACAGAACCAATATCATGTAGTAACCAGCATCAGTGGACTAAACATCCTCACATCCTGGCTAGCTTGTGGTGTAAACTTGTTGAAATTATACTTGAAAATAAAGAGGATAGAGGCGTCTGCTCAGAAGCTGTTTTTAGGGGGAAGCATTTGGGCGTTCATGTTCAGGGAAAGCTGCTCTTCTTGACGAAAGTCATTTTAATAATTTCCACATCAGATCTCAAATGGTTGATAAAGTGTGTTCATCTTAACTTCAAAAGTCAAAAAGGAAGCAATAATGAAGTACAAAATTGCTCATCAATGCCACTTACAAACACACCATCATTTGGATCTCTCAAAGTCTCCAGTGAGAAGTTGCTCTCCCCTTTATCAACCCCTAGTTCTCTGACTTGCGTGTTCATCTCCTGCTAACAGATGATCAAAATGAGCTCTGCGTTGGGGCTGTCACAGACCAGTAGCAGTGACAAACCTTCCTCCGTGTAGTGATTTTGATTTCTATCCTTGAAAGGCTACAGCAGAAAATTCTGGACTGGCAGTTGTGTATTTTCGGGCCAGAACAGAAACAGGAACGCAATCTGGAATTCAACAAAAGCAGAGTGACCATATGAGCCGCATGGCTACAATTACCAGAGCAACTACGCTCTTTCATTGTAGATCAATTTAGCTTAACTGTAATCTGCATGGAGACATCTGTTCCTCATCCAAAGAAATATTCATCTCTTGTGCATGTTAAGCGGGAGAGGAATGAAGAAGCCGTATCAAATCAGGAATCTGGCAGGAATCAAGAATCACAGCAAATCGAAACAAAAACAACCTTAGGTGGTGGAGGGTTCGTCAGCCAGACAACAAATTAAATGCATCCAATGGTGTGTGTGTGTGGTACGCGTCATCTGCTCACGGTGCCTGAACCCAATCTGTCAGCTTTAGATACTCTCTCTGCCCTGTCAGGCCACGACACAACTTAACAGCCAAACCCTCCCGCAGTTCGATCCAGAGAGTCCTTTTAGCAAATCAGAGGGGCACCCGACCCCCCAGCTTCGGCCCCTCCGAGGGGAAAGGGGAAGCCGAGAGGAGGAGGAGGAGGGGAGCCCAGTTTCGGTGGTCTTTTAGTTGGCTTTAGCGCGCAGCTGCGCCCTCTTGCCCGTCACAGCCTGGAAGCCGGTCTTGATGCTGGCGACGGAGCAGCGGGAGTGGCACGTTTCACACTGCAGGAAGTAGAGGCGAGTGTCTTTCTGCAGGATGGTCTCCGGGGAGCGGCAGGTGTGACACGTCACGTATTCCTCTGCGGGATTGAGAAGACAGCTGTTAGCATCGCAGCACTCGCAGGAATATGAATGTCCTTTGAGACGTTCTTGGTGGAGAGGTAAAAAACAACAACATTGTTTTCCATTTCAAAACAATTTAAATTTGATATCTTCTTTCATTTATTCTGTTTATATCCATTTCCTTCTTTTGGGGACTTCCATCCTTCATGGAGAACAAAGCATAGGCTACATTCACATTATAAATGGATGTTATGGTAAATGGATTTCTGTTTTCACTCGACAGACTAAAGCTGAACACAGACATTGAGTGCGTTGGTGGAAAAAAGGCGAGAACCAAAGCCTAAACTTGCATAGTCTAGTGTATTCACTGTAATGAATTACTTACTGATATATCTTCTCAAGACATTTTCTATCTGTTTCTGTTGAAATCTGCCTTTGATCACAAGCTGGTTATTTCCATCTATGGAACCACTGTGAATAGAAAACACCCCCCATAAATTAGACTTTCAGAACAATGCACAGAAATGTTTTTGAGGAACTAGAGCCAAAAATTGACATAAAATCCAATTACAGTGTATCCATGAATTGTGATTGCAAATACAAAAATGTACCTTGTTCCCAGCTCAGCCAACAGGAAAGCGAGGAGATGTTTAGGCTGACGATGCAACCTGTGATGGAGTACATAAAAGGTCAGTTTGTAGACATCGCTTTAATAAAATGTTGTATTGGTGCTGACTGGGACGGTTTGAGAGGTGTTCACGTGTCTGTCTGAAGAGCGGGAGGCTCACAGTTTGCAGATGTCTGTGAAGTTGACGAAGGAGGTTTTCTTGGTTCCCACTCGGACCACCTGAGGAGGCTTCATCACAAACTTCCTCTTCTCTCCGGCCACCATATCCGGGTTCTTCTCCCTCATTATGTTGAAGACCCGGTTCAGGAGCTGAAAAAGTTACGCCAGAGAAACATTTTGAATTGTTTGAAATATTATTGACATTTTGACAGTCTTGTACTTAGTATAGTTTGTTCCAGTTTACAAGAAATAAGGATGGTAAGAATTGAGATACCTTCCTCATTCTCAGCTACGTTCTTTGATGATACTTGTTTTTCTGCTTGTGCATACAGAACAAGGAAGTGCGACATTTCATCTGTATCACAGCATTTTCCAAAACGTACATATTCTAATTTCCTTGCACTAAACAAGCTGTCCTTCCTGATGTAAAATGAATTGTATAATAATATATAAATAATATGGCTGCGAGTGCGTTTACAGCGGTCCTACCTCATCATAAGTGTAGTCTCTTTCAGTACCGGCCCAGGTCGGTCCTGTGGAGGAGCTGAAAGAGATCCCGTCTTTGTCCTTCCCCTCATCATCCTCCAAAGCTGGAAAACAAAAATGATGATAAAACACGTGCTTCCCATTAGTTCTCTGCTTCAAGCTCGCAGTGACTTATTCTCACCGTCGTCCATCTCCAGCAACTCTCCCTCATCAAAGTCCACTTTTTTTGACTTCTTCTTCTTGGTGGGAAGCATCAGGTCCAGGTTGTCCTCCTCCACCACCTCTGTTTGCTCTGCCTCAATTTTCAGCTCCTGGTTCGGATCAATGAGAGGTGAGGTTCAGCGAGGAGATGAAAGGAGAGTGAAGAAGTGCTCATGCAGAATGATCAGAAAGAGAGAGGATGGAAGCAAACAGGAATAAGCAGACTACTACTATTGAGGAGAAAGAAGAAGAACTGGCTGTGGTTTCGCAGTGACTGACCTTTAATCCCTCCTCGACATCATTCTCAAATACTTTCTTGGGCTTCTTCTTCTTTTTCTTTTGGTTGAAGAAGTTCAAGTCGCTCAGATCATCGGACGGTTCTAGAGAAGACAAAACAAACTCAATGCAGGCTGGTGGTTCAACACGATGTAACATCCCTCATGAAGGAATATGCACAGACACCGAGTCATCTCTTTCTCCGTTCCAACCTTTCTTCCTGCCTTCATCTTCATCTAGATCCATCTCCTTGTCGTCTCCGGTCTCTGGTTCGGCTTCCTTCGCCTCCACCTCTTTAGCCTCTTCTCCTCCTACTCCCTCTCCTCCTTCCTCATCTAGCATGAAGGGCTTCTTCTTCTTCTTCTTCTTCTTGGTCATGTTGGGGTCAAAAATCATCTGAAGAAGAGGAAAAGAAAAGAGAGGAAATTAAGTTTTACAACTGCGACAAGTTTCCGACTTTTCCCCCCTTTCCCATTGCTCAAGTAGTTGTATCGTTTCCTAGCTTGCACTTCTGTGATTATTGATATTCATGTTTTGGGAGGTGTAAAATGTATTTTTTAACATTGTTTTTTTCTTATAACATTCAAATCAGCTGTATCCATTGGTGTTTTTCAGTGTGAAAATGTGATATACAAAAATACCAGATTATTTTAATGCAATTTGAGATTTCCAGGGTGTTCGTCGTCATACAACCCATGGCTTTTTACATTAATAAAAGTTATCCGATAACAATAAATGACAGATAAGTGCTGTCACATATTTTGGGCCCTGATATAAAACAGCGACTCAACGACTGACCAGCCACGATTGAAGTGTGCTGTAATAGATAATAGATGAGATTAAATGAAGCCTTAATTGACCAAAAATGAATCGGTTTATGACATATTTAGCACAAACGATAAAACTATCAGGTTACAGACTCAAAGGGGACTTTTTTTAATTTGAATGATAGTTAATCTAATATCTATAGGTTTTAGACAGCTTGTAAGAGAAAAAACAAGAAACCTGAATGTGTCAACTTGAAATCTGGGAAATTGTGATGTTTCACTATTTTCTGTGATTGAACAGATTATTAATTATGAAAATAATCGAGATGAAGCCACACAGCAGACACCTGTCAGCAAATCAGACACCAGTCATTTGTGTGACAGCGGCACACAACCGATATAAAGCGTTATTACAGATGTTGTGATACAGGACTTGATATGCAACATTGGGATACTCTTCCTCGTCTTAAGGGCAATTATTATCTCATTTAACTGATGCAATTTTGTGAAATACTGCAACGTTAACGGTTGCAGCTGAATGACCGGGCCAGTTTGCCTTCGCACCCAGATGAGCAAACGTTAACGTATTAACGATAATTTAGTAACGGTTAAATCACGATAATCTGTTTTCTTAAAACAACGGATATCTTTAATGGCAGTAAGAACATTTTATTGATTAGAGCCAGTAAGATAAAAAAAAATGTATTTCGTGATATTTCATTTTGATAATGTTGGACATCTTAATTCTGACTGTTATACCCATCTCGACTCTCTCTGACCAGTTAACTCTGGAGCCGGTAACGGCCGCTTTTTGTTCCTGCTGGAGAACATCGTCCGTTAGCACCGCAGCTTCGATGCCGGCCAGCTAACGCTAGCTAGCTAGCTAGCTAGCTAGCTCGCGTCAATCCTTCAATTTGAGTATCCAGCAGATGTGACAGGGCGGATGGATGAAACACGGTGAGGATTAATAATATGAGACATGTGACAGATCGTGATACGCTGGTGTAACGTTGCTGGGAGTTTTCTTGACGTTTTGTCTGGTCAGGCTAGCTCGGCTGCAGCCATGTGAGAGCTGCTGCGGATCGGAAGGAGTGCCGAGGCCCAAAGTCATGCTCAACACCGATGCTATCTGATAATTTACGTATTTTCACCAAACAAGTCTACCCACTAACACGGAGTGACCAGCGGATGACCCGAGATGACTTACCTCGTCTCCTGACATGTTTGTGGGCTGAAAAGTGACTGGAATCTGGTTAATTTTTGTCCCTCGAACAGTGGCACAATGCTGCGCCGAAAATGTCTTGCATCAGCGTTGGATCTGCAGTGCGCAAGCGTGAACACCCCAAATCCTGACGTCATTACCTTGCGACGTCGCGTTGCATTTGGTTGTTCAAGAGCAGAATTGAAAAAACAAATATGTTGCTAAATAAGAAGTCTGTATATTTATTTCCCGATATATTAATTGTGGTTGTCCCCTCTACTATGAAAACACATTGCTTGGCTTCTGTGCTAGCATTAACTGTAAAGCACTTTGTAACTTGGTTTAGAAAAGTACCATATAGATCAAGTCTGTAATCATTATTATTGATATTATGTATGTATTAGCTGTGTATTCATGATAGTGACAATTATTCTGCTTTCCCCCATG
Source organism: Anarrhichthys ocellatus (assembly GCF_004355925.1). Taxonomy (NCBI): domain Eukaryota; kingdom Metazoa; phylum Chordata; class Actinopteri; order Perciformes; family Anarhichadidae; genus Anarrhichthys; species Anarrhichthys ocellatus. Next base: position 15,227,754 of record NW_022280035.1, on the reverse strand, counting down.
CAATGTTAAAGTATGACCCTCTAAATATGCATACCATATTAAGCAAACCTGAACAGTCAGAAGTTTAAACCTCTTAGCTTGTAAGTATAAACATAACTGGCAGGAAAACTCATGAATAGTTAACATTGCATCTATTAAGTTCCTCTCTTTAAACTAAAATGCCTCTGTTTCCTTTGATAGATATTTTTGGGTTGGGGTCAGCTGGTCGGACATCACCTATGGAACATTGTGATGGATTATGATGTTCTGACATATAATAAATGACAAAACTACAAGAAAAGAATTGAAAACCTTTAATGATTTTGCAAATAATATTCTCATCTTGATAAATAAAACAGAAATGCAAACATGCTTGTCCATACATCCTTGTGTTATGTTTTTTTTTCTTATGTAAAAAAATGTACATAATGACTTTGAAAAACTAAAGTAATTCACCCTTTAAACTCCAAAATGTTGTAGATTGACTATAATCTAATCTTTTACAAACCACTATCTCCTTCAAGATGCAGTTAATAAGGTGTGACAATAGCTTATTATTATTTTTTCAACATTATACAATTTGAAACAAAAATCTTTTATGAGAAGAACCGAGACAGACAGACAGAGCAGGATGAAAATGTTTAACATCTCTCTTTCTAGCCGTGCCTTGTGATCTGTATTTGGGATTTATCCATTGTTGCATGCTTCACTCAACACAACCTCTCCGTGATGGCAGAATACAGGATATAAAAAGAGACACATTTGGGATATTTACACCAAATAACAAGAACCACTGGTGAGAACGCCTTTGAAGGGAGGGAGAAGTCGCTGAAATGGCGACAGGAGGCGAAGAGGAGGGAAAAGGACAAAAGCACGCAGCCGTAGACAAAAGAAGAGGTTCGAATTCTGGCAAACACACAGCTCATAGCTTCTTCAGCCAGCTCATGCTCAGCTGTTGTCCTATTTCCAACAGCATTAACAAAAAACGAAAGGAGCAAAGGATTGTTATTTTTGTCAAGAAGGAAAAAAAACAAAAAACAGCCAGTTTAACGCCACAAAACAGGTAAATATGAGTCAGAAACAGTTCATTGAGGATCTATGAAAATGCCCCTGTCCTCCAGTGATGTTAGCAACGCCATGCAGCCTTTAACACTAATCTGACCACAACTCATTTATCGCACCACAGAGCTCATAAGATTACACCTCACTATGAACTCTGTGGGCGCTGAGATAGCCCTGCCCAGTACGATGACCATTAAGTGCTAGTATTGTGTTAAAATTCAGGGTAAAAACATTAGGTGACTTTGCCAAAGTACAGTGATAGAGCTTCAATATAAAAGCCCCCGACTGGCTCGTCTGCTGAGCACCCAGGGGTCTCTGTATTTGTGAAGGAGACGGGGAAAAAAAAGTCTACAGCATTTTTGCTTGCTAGTGTTACATAACGTCAGCTCTCCTCAGACACACAAAAATATACTCATACACAACATCCTATCAGTCCATTCATTCCCCCTTGCTCCTTCCTCTTCCCTCTGCGATGCAGGTATGATGCGGCCGACGCTGCGTCTACATGGCTTCCATCGCCCAGCGCTGCAGGTCCTCCATGTCGTCCTCGTCCTCTTCTTTCTTGGCTGTGGGGGTGAAAAGATGGAAATAACAGTTGTGAGAGATGTGAATGAATGAATGAATGAATGAATGGGTGCGGTTGTGCTTCCAGAACTCATCCTGAACCAGGATCAACCTCCACCTCAAACATCTACTTTAACAGATGAGCCTGAAGCAAACGGTCAACATTTTAGAAAATATGATTATTTGCCTTCTGGTGAGGAGTTAGACGAGAGGATTGACTGATGTCTGCACGATATATTAACGGCCGATGAGAAGGGACATTATATTGTCGTAATTGTTCCAATAATTATGTCCGATATTGTGGTGGATGACAAGCACTTAAACCTCAGTTCTGTATGGGGATATGGAGATGTACGGAGGTGAGCCAGCCACACAGCCACACACAGCCACACACAGCCACACACACACACACACACACAGCCACACAGCCACACAGCCACACACACACACACACACACACACACACACACACACACACACACACACACACACAGCCAGTTTAATGTAAAAGACCTGAAGCCTTTCTAAACGGTTTTAGTTTATAATACATTCATTTATATGTTTTTTATAGGGATGGTGAGAGCAGTCTAAACATTGGTGGGTGTATTAGAAAATAAAATAAAAGTATATATCTCTATCTCTACTACAGATGCACTGATACTGATACTCATATCACATATCGGTCCAATACTGACTCAAATAGCTGGATCGGGTATCAGTGACAATGGGCTGTTCTGGTACCGGATACCATTGTTTTAATAAATAACAATGTGCTTATGTGCTGGACCATTTCTTGGCCTTGAACAATAATTAATAGAGTCTCCACTGGTTACCTGGCAGCTGCACAGAGCCGAGAAATATCGCCACACACGTAAAATAGCAAAATCTTTTAACGATTAACCATATTTCCCAAAGTGTTGACAAGTCCTTTGACTAAAAAAAAAAAAAAAGATGCTGCCATAGAACTAGAATATTATACATAGAGTAGAATATTATATCATATATAGAATAGAATATTTTGTTTCTATGGATGTCACAGTCAGGCTCACAGAGTCCTTGTATCAGCTGTTCAAAAGGCTCTCACCAGGTCTGGAAGGTAATGAAGTAGAAGGCACGTTGGGAAGGGGGACGTTCTCTGGTCCGCCGATCTCCAGCAGGTTTTTGTCCAGCTCCTCCTGTTCCAACTCATCCAGCTCCGCCAACAGCTCATCCTGGCAAAACACAGAGAACAACACTGAAGGTGAGGGTAATCACAAAGTAATTCATGCAAAACCTGTAGTAAATCAAAGCAGCTTAAATAATAGTTTTTCTATTTTTATAAAATCAGTCTGGGGGGTATCATCTGGTGCGTCTGTCCACTTGGTGAGTTTAACGTCTTGCCTAAATACTTCCAGTCATTTGACTGAGAATTTGCAAGAGAGCGTATTCATTCTTTCTGCCATATTGTCCCCTAATGACTCAATACCATCAGTTGTGGTGAAGTTGGTCTATGAATGAGACCATTCAAAAATAAGGAAGCCTTAATGCCTGAGTCATGACTCAAGAAACACAAAGAGGTCAACAAACGCAACACCGCTGGGCAGCACTAACTTTGTGGTCAACCCTGTGTCATCACCATCATCAGTCCTTCACTTATTACCGTGTGTTAAACACAGAGGAAATCCATCCGATATCTATCTAAATATATTATCTGAAAAGCGCTGCCCAACCTCATCAAACTCCTCTCCAAAGCCGACGGGTTTAGAGATGGCGTCGGAGATTTCCTGGGCCAGCTCCTGCTGCTCTGTGATGTCCTGCATTAGGTCGTCCACCTTGTCAATGTCCCTGAAACAACATGCAGAGGATGAGTCATACGTGAGCTAAACAGAATTACACCTTCTAACCGACACACACTGACCATTTGATACAGTTAGAAGTATGTTTATTGTCATTTTGGCAGGTAAATGTGTATAAATGTTTTTACTATATATTGCTATTGTTTCTGATCCTGTCACTGATAACATAATAACATCCGGTGCTAATGGGTTTGGATGAGCGAGGTATTAATGCATACGACTCAAATCCTCTGTATTTTGTTACGAGCAAAGCATATTCCTGATAATCTTTCTATTGATGGAAAACAGACTGCCTCTCTTTTTCCCATGAACGCAATCAAGAAGCAGCCTTTATAAACAGGCTTTACATCAGTTCACAATCAATACAATTGTAAAGAACTTAAATCAGTGACTGGGTGCTCGCTCTCACATGTTTTCATGGGCAGACTTCATGGCCTTGGCGGCGAAGCCCATGTTCTTGAGCACTTCAGTGTTGGTATTGGCGTTCTCCAGAGCCTCTCTCTGGAACTCGATGGTCGACAGCGTGCCGTCGATCTGGGTGAGCTGCTTCTCGTACCGCTTCTTTCTTTTCAAAGCCTGCAGGGCCGCTGAGGAGCGAAAGACAGTTTATTGTCCCAAAAATAGATTGATTGCATTCCACTGACAGGAGGTAAAACTGTGAATCGGGGGGGGGGGGATTGTTTTGTCCTTTAACAGCAACGAGAGCCTGAAAACGTGGTGAAACATTTGCATGGCATATCCTGTGAAATGACAGTGATCCAGCACCGAGTGGAATCATTGACATAATGCTTACTCACCAATCTACCGTGTTAGTGACTCTTAGGTCAACAGGGAGGAGTGTTAGATATAGCTTGTGACTGGCACTCGACTGACGAGACGGAAAGTAGAAATGATTCAGCCACAGCTTTCACATGAGCACAACCTCAGATAGAGTGCAGTGAAACTATACAACAGGTTCAAGACTAAGACTGGCTTCACTCATTTGATCAACCTTTGATCGATTTGATTAAAGTTGATTAAAGTATTCAAGCGATAACAAAGCTTTTTATTGCTTGATATTATATTATTTATTGCTTTATATTGAATGCAGTGTAACACCAAGAGGTCAGCCACTTCTTTACCAACCCTCAGTAAGTTTTCACTGAACTGATAACCTAAAGTATGAGGAGAGGCAGGGCAATATAGTTTCATATCCCATCATTGCAATAACAAATTACATTTTTTCCCCACTTAAGGCGACATAAATCAATCCATTAGTCCGTCCATCGCTTTTTCTCCTTCTCCAGTTCTTTAATCGAGAGCAGCATATCTCTACTACTACTAGCCGGGTCGGCATGACATTTGTTTTGGATATTCGTGATCCTCAAGGATTTATTCTACATTTTTGGATGACCTCTTGATCTGTATTCTAGCAGTATCGTCAGCCCGGAACGTCTACTTACAATCATAATAAACTCAACAACCAACCCACCACATTCACAAGCGTTCCTCCTGATGATAAACAAAGTTCATGGGTCTTTGTATTTGTATTCTAGCATTATTAGCCTCAATAATAATAATATGTCAGACAGCTGTAGGACCCGCTGGAGACTTCAGACCAAGGTGCAAACACGCCCACCTCTCTGACAGTGACAGCACGTACTTTTAACACGAGCACCTCCAATGCTCGACCCTTGTCCGTACACACCGAGCCAACATCTGTACTGATAGTCTATCTGTAGTCCAACAGCTGGAGCTGCACCGCTTGCCACACCTTTTAGATTTTTTTTAAATGGCCACCGATCAATCAGCCGAAAAAATGATCATCACAGAGATGTGGGGGGGAAGACAAGGCTAGTGTTACCGCAGCGATAGTCAAGCATGAGATGATTACATCTGTAACACAAGCGACGTAACAGTCACTTATCTCGGGTGGCAGCCGTGGCCACGACACCGACGGTAGGTGAGGCTGCCGACACTTCTGACAGATGGGGAAAGTTAGCCAACTTAGCTAGCGTGCTGCCATTTAGCTCCGGGTTGTGGACCCGGGCTATTTGGTGATAAAGCCGAGAAACTGTCAGAAAATACGCCCCGATGTCTCACCTCTTTTGTTTTTCGTGCCATTCTTTTTGGCAATTTGCAGTTCCTGTTCGATCTTTTTCTCTAGAAATTCCTGTTTCTTCGTTAGCATCTCCTCCGTCTCTCGGAGTTTCTGGATAGCCTCCTGTGGGCTCGGTCCCTTTCCTCCTTTTCCTCCTCCTCCTCCGAATATCTTCGCGAACAGCGACATATCTGGGGTGCTACAGTTACAATAAGTATAAAAAAATAAATAAAACAAATCTGCGAAACACCCGAGAAAAGCAAGCTTAGCTACCTCGCCGCTAGGCTACACTGACACTTCGCCCTAGCCTGGAAGCTGGAAGGATTGTTGACGTTTTCCTACTTCCTGGATAAGGCCCGATGACGTCATGTTGCCCTATGGAGAGTGGGTTGGGTTTCTGTCTCCATCTGCTGAATAATAATAATAATAATATGTCAGACAGCTGTAGGACCCGCTGGAGACTTCCGGAGCCCTCATTGTCACCATAGACTGTGTATGACCTTATTGTGTATTTAGTTGTTCTCACATATTCAGTTTCGTCTCATTCAATAAAGAGCTTCAACTCATTTCTGAGTATTTTTAGGAGAACCTGCAGGTGCACTTCCCTGCTGCTGGGATACCGGTGAACCTGTGGCCACGCCCAAACCAATGACGTCACGACAGGTGTTTTAGATCAGGTGTCAGCAGGCAGCCATATCAAAAGAGTCGGTTCTGTACCTGAAACAGGATACTAATCTGAATAGAAGTGATCTTTTTGTATGCATATATTGAAGAGTACTGGATTAATTTCACTACATTGGTAATTTTCATTTTAGTTTCAGTGAAGAAGACATTGTGTCATTTAAACATTTAAACGTATGAAATGAAGTGTTTGCATATTCACAAATACTTTGATTTTTCAATCAGGTAGGAGTAAATGTAGGCTACTCCCACTTTGTAATGGAGGCCATCTTTAAAGAGTTTGTAGTCTCAAGGCCCCTGATTATGAGCCCCAGAAGACATTATACAACTGTTTTCACGTGAAAACTGAACTGATCTCTAAAATCAGTGGAGTTTATGCCATTAAGTTTAAAATTGTTTTAAAATCGACTTCCATTTCAGTATGGAATAATCCCCTAATAAGGGCATTGGGTTGGTGGTTCTGCATCCAGGATGTTTTTGCGTGCTCTCTCTCTCTCTCATATCTAAAAGAGGAAACTTTTCACAGAAGCAGACAGTTGGGGGGGTTTATGCATTTTAATTAATTATGATGCTACATCATCCATGGTGGTTGTTTAATTATTTCCTTCCTTTACTACAGTATGTTAATAACTTTGCCAGTTATCTTAAGTATTTTTTATGTACATACAAAAGAGTATCCAATTACTGAAGCACTGATGCCTTGTTTCCCTCTTCAATGTAGTGTGTATTCACAGGTCGGCCCTCCTCCCAGCCGCCCACATTCCCACTTCTCTGCTCCCCGAGGTCCCTCAGGCAACGAAAAATACAAATATCCATTCTTTCTTTTCTTTAACAACCTGCTAAGATGGTCATGTGACAGCCGAGATAATACAGCTGTGTTGTCTCAGTTATCTCACAACCACCAGAGCCCAACATAAAACAAAAGGATAATCGAAAAGGAAACAAAACACACAGAGATAAACCAGACTCAGGATGGTCCCTTTTGAGAAAACTATTTTTTTGTTCTGCCAATATAACGTTAACACTCAAATAATAATCATAATAAATCCAGGTCATTACATGCAGACTGCAGAGTGGACACTTGAATAGTGCATTTGAATATTATAAACAGAAGCATCCGACTACAAGATAATATAAGAAAAGAAAAAAATAATAAATTGCTGTAATACACTAGAGAACACAAATACAATACTTCATGAGCAAAGTTAAACAAGGTGGCAAAAGCTATTGTTACATACTGTATGTTATATATTGTAAAGGTCTGTTGGAAAACGTCGGTTTTACATGACGAGTGCACTAATTTAGGGGATTTATTGTCATTTTGGTCAAGTGGCTCTCTCTCAACCCGAGGAAGCAATTACCTAGAACATGTAAGTGTGACGTCTTGAACTAAATCTAAAAAACAGCTTTGCTTTTTTAACTACATCACCATGCAGCATGAATTCTTTATTTTGACGGTTATAGCTTTCAAATGGCAAAAAAAAAAAGAATCAAGTTTTAATCTGATTTTCAACAAAGAACCCCATTTTTCAGTTGTGTGCAGGAAATCTATTCAGATGACGGTTTAGTTTTCAAACCACCCCCTCTTCCTTCGTTCTGAAACAGCTGGTGATTTCACTGTTTGTGATCTCCTCTCATAAAAACAGCCACAAACAGTCACATCAGCCCCTCCTGCAGGAGGCAAAATCAAGAGGACACACACTCACAAACACACACACACACACGCGGCTTCTACTGGCTCACATTTTTACCACATACCGCTTAGAAAACAATACATTGAGTTTTAATCTAGAAAAAAAAAAAAGTCTTTCACTGATCACTTGTGTTCACCTCTTTTTGTAGATTATCAGTAATAAGTGGAAGAGAGATTATCAGAAGAAGCGTTAGATCTTTCTTATAGACTATGTGAGAGAGGAACTTGAAGACTTAAGAATCAATAAAGAATCAACAGAAGACATTCATTCAGCGTGAAGCCACTCCCACACACCACTAAACTGTTACCTGTGCAAGTTGCGGAAGATCATTTAGGAAGGAGGGATGGATGGAAAGGACAGATCAGAGGTGGTGATTATTTCACACGCAAAAAAAAGAAGACAAAAGGCAAGACCTGTGACAAAAACCCTCAGTTTAACTTGCTTCATTCTCTTTTTACACATTAAATTATTTTCCATCCAGACAAACTATCATGGTATTGCCTTAAATGTTAAAAAAGAAAGAGAAACAAACATAAACCCAGAAGACATCCCCGTTGCCGCCATCACCACGTGTCCTGCCGAGCACGCCGTCCGCCCCGTCTGTCACTGTGCTGTCTGTCTGTCTGTCTGAGTCTCTACAGGGCCAGCTTGCCAATGATGACTCCAATGACAAAGAAGAGAACACAGAGTGCCAGGATGCGGGTGCTCAGGCCTTCGTCCCTCATGGCCGAGGTAGCCATGGCGGAGGAGGAGGAAGAGTGAGGCGAGCCCATTGAGGTCACCTTTCTCTTCCGCAGCCCGTCGTCCTCCTGCGTTTAAGAGACAGAGCAGTCAGACCAGCTCAGCGCACACACACACACACACACACACACACACACACACACACACACACACACACACACACACACACACACACACACACTCAAACGGACGTTGCAAGCAGGTAGAATGTTGCCGTCTTAAAGTGCTGTCGGAAAACGTCCAATCACGAGCTAAGTTCACACAAATCCCCTTAATTAAATACAACACTACAGTCTCACGACAACTTTGTTGCCTCGGTGTGACGAAGACATAAGCCTCTAGATTGAAATACAGAAAAGCGTAGATTTAATGTAAAGACCTGATTGTTGGAGGCATGCGACTTCTGAGGCGGATTACTGACAGTAATATCCGGATGTAATTTGGTGACATTTTTGACAGCAGATAGCTACTCTCCCTGTACAGCAGAGAGGAGCCTTTGGACTGAAGCTCTGCCCAATGCAAGAAAAGGTTATTTATTTTTAATTGAATCATTTAGAGGCTGCTGGCCGTACCCCTGGAAGAGGGAACATTGTCCCTGGCACTGGTACATAATGTCACCTGATATGTGCAGCTTTTAACTTCTACAGCCTCATTGGAGGGGGGTGAATGGCAATGACTGACAGTTGTTCAGTTTTCATGTTCAGTTTCCAGCAATACAGCACATGTCAAAGTCTACCAAATAATTTTTCACCTCTAGTTGTATGATGGCCGTCATTTAAACAATCATTTCATGTCAGATGATTATTATTTTAATGTCAGTCTGTGTACGGTACGAGGCTCAAAGAGAACGCAGACATATTCCCTCTTTGTTTGTGCGCGTCTCACCCTGATCTGTTTGTTTTCTTCCCGTAGCCTGTGCACCTCCATCTGCAGCCGCTTGCACTCCTCCATGATCTTCTTCACCTCCCCGTCATCCAGCGAGGCACTGGCTGACTTGGGCAGTGTGGAGAGCTCAGACTTAACAGAAGAGGGAGAGGAATACTCAGTTTGGTTGGTTTCACTCTCATGCTGTGGAAGAGAGAGTGAGGGTGGGGGAGGGGATGAAGGGACATGCAGAGAGAAGTGGTAGAGAGTGAAATGAAAGGACAAATGAATCATAAATGAATAAATAAGCATGTAATGGGTGATACAGTGATGTGTTGCTGATGGGTAGGAGACTAGAAAAATGCAATGTGAATGTTTTAATCTGATATGATTCATAAATCTGCATACGTTTAAACCTGTGAAGTACGTGAGTGAGACTTACAGTTTTGTCATTTTCTAGAGGCATCTCAAATGCACATCTCAGCTTTGAATCCATCAGCTCTTCAGGCTTTGCCTCCTTCCACTGTGGACAAGAACAAGGAATAAATAAATACATCAACAAGAACATAATCCCAAATCAGATATTATGCTCTGGTACTCACAACTCCTTCCATGTCAGTCATGCCGTACGGGGCCAGCATGGACTGCACCATGAATTTGTGTTTACTCTTTTCATTGGGGTCGTAGTCAAACGGCTGGAGCATAACTGTGGACCAAAACAATGACAGAAAGGAGAGCCAGAACGTTAGGGAAAGAGTAACTTGGCCTCATAACAAGTATTACGCAACCTGTAAATGAAAAGACGTCAGTCAGGTTTATGATCTGGGTTACACTGTGACCTGCCTGGATGATCATTTATTTAGTCATTGAAGAGTACAATGAGTTTGATTTCCATGACAGTCATACAACCGATAGAGGTTTATCAGTATGTGCAGAGTGTGCTTACCCAGTGACTGCAAAGATTGTACAGATATGCCTCCTGATGTATCCGTACAATCACTGATGGAACTGAGGTTGGAAGATTCATGTTGGTAATGTATGGTAGCTTGATACAACTTTAACACGGTCTTGTTATAGCCTGCATTCGAGTAAAATGATACTACTTATGTAAGCGGTAGTGCTGGGTGAACTTATCAATAAATGCCTCCTCCTGCTTGGCCATTAGATCCACAGATGTAGTGATTTTTTTCCCTCAGATACCAAATACCAAATACCTAGCCCTAATTTAAACATATAGTCTGAAAGTAAATATAGATCATCACAATATTAATGCACCAAGTCAAAAATACAGATATCTGATTGCATCAGTATCATCTGAAGGAGATGCGTGGTTTTGACCGGGCTTTTCACCGATGCTGGCAGAAGATGCAAACATTTGTACGAACCAGAAACATTGACGGAGTTTCCGGGGTCAATGTCGCCACTGTTTGGGCGCACACAGTATCTGCGAGGCGCGGTTGTCTTGACTTTGAAACACACATTTCTATCCGTGGGGTTGGTGAGCTTCAGCGTGGCAGTGACGACATCGGTAAACGGGCCTGAGGAGGACACAGAGAAACAGCACGGTGACTTCAGGGTGGGAGAATTTACACTCGTATTTACTGGAATGGGCTTTTGTCATTTGTGTGCATGGCTTAGCTATCTAGTTGAGATTCAAAACCGAGTGGGCATGTATGATAAAGTACATAAGTACATTGTGTGTCTGCAGGGATGAATTTACAATTAGTGTTTGTGAGGTGCTCCTCAGAGTCTGTCGTAAACATCGCACATTAAACATTTAAACAGTGGTAAGAGGAGCAAAGTGTGCAAGCATTTACGTCACTAATCATGCCCCGCCCTCAGCCAAAACCTGGACACTGTAGGAAAATTACTGTTTTTTGTTTTGTTGCTTGTATAGCACGTAGATCACCCTCATTAGACTGTCTGATCATGTTTAACGGAACATTTAACAGCTTTTCAAAACTGAACCTTGGTTTTTAGAAATGTGTTTTGGACAAGTAACCTCACTGTGGTCGCTCACCTCACCTCCCTTTCTGCTCTAATCAGATGCACTGAGCATCAGTAACTGGGTGGGAAGTATGCATCTTATTCTTGGGTTATCGCTGCATTCCAATCTCTGCAATAATCAATCAGAGAACAAACAGCTACTGACTGAGCCCATCTCTTTAGGCCATCACTTGACCCATTTCTACAGCAATATCACACACACCCAAAGGCAGTAATCTCAGAATGTAGCCATTATCCCTGGCATACCAGCTAAGTCTGTATTTTCACAATCTTTCTGCCTGTATACAGAAAAGCTGGAAAGGATTTTAGGTTGCACAGTGAAAGTAAACTGGCAAATCTCCCAAACACAGCTTGCTAGATTAGAAACCCGTGAAATAAGCATGGTAATGAGGCTAAGAAATTACATCCTGATCGCAGAAATTGCTAGAATAGTCGCTGCTTGGCAGTCGGGTGTTCGTAACATCTACAGGGAGGCGTATGTCAAAAGTATTACGGTAGATCACATCACGGTGTTTTACGAGCTATCAGACCATTTAAAAAAAACCAAAGCATATGGAGCAAATCAGTGAATGTGGATTAGAGCAATGTGACGGGGGGCCTGCCCTGACGCTGCAATGACAGCTAGGAGTTTGACTTGCTAGCTAGGTTAGCTAAATGCTACCTAGCTAGTTAGCATCGTCGCACACAGAAACAGTGTCGTTTCATCTGTCATCGCCACTGCTGTCGTGCACACAGTGTAGACTACAGCTAACGTTAGCATTGACCGTCTATCTAATTTTAATAACGGCACCAACTCATAACGACACATTTGCACACGTAACTGGCCAATGCAGAGATCGATGCGGTGGCCGTTAATAACGACTCCGTGGTGAACGTTTGCTACCTAGCACCCGGCCCTGCCCTCTGGTTCAGCGTTTACCTTACCTCTGAACTTCAGTTCATGTTGTGGCTCTAGCACCAGGACTTGTTCTGGTCTGGCCATGTCCCGGAGCTTCTTCCTGTCGTGACAGCGAGGACAACAGTAATTTACCACAGGTGACGTTAGCCCGAGGAGGTGAAGCAGCTGGCTCCCGGAGAAACGACCCGGCCGTCCACGGTGTGTCTTACGGGATGGAAGGAGGATACGGTTACAAATGCACCACCACTCGGACTGACTGGTTGGCTGACTGAGTGCCACCGACAGCTGCTGGGGGCTACCTGCTAGCGCTAACTCTGCTAACAGCGGAGGAAAGACGGAAAGGAAGGAAGGCGACGTCACGAGAGGGGCGGTGCTGGGGCCAAATGTCACGTGGTTCCTTGACCGCTGCAAAAACAAACTATCACACCTTGAAATGTTTACGTTAAAAAAAAATAAACGCTGTTAACATTTTCTTATTTATTAATAAAACTAAATAACAAATATATAACATGACCTTAATAGTAGCTATGGCCCTACTATGGACATCTACAATACCATGAAATACTCTTACTAGCAGTTTATGTTAGTATTTTATCCCTCATGTTTTTCTAACTTTGTATTTCTGTCATCATATGAATCATGAAAGAGCTGAATCAGAGGGGTACAAAGCTGCAGTCTTAAATCAGATCCAACCGTTGGGAGTTGCATTTTATTACACTCTGACACAGAAGCTGTGATTGATGATTATTCCATAATTCCCAGAATCGTACTACCTTTGTCCTTTTCCCGAGCAAAATGACTATTCAGTTTCTTTTCCGGGCCCAATGTCTCTCACTGAAACACAGAGAAATTCCCTGGTAGACCGTAACACCAGTTATATATTTTGATATACGTTACCTTAGTCACCAATGTTCATATTTTGTGATCCCTCAGACTTATTTGTTGAATTTCATATTTGCTGCATGTCTTAATAGCTGACACTTAATTGCATTTAATACAGACATCAGATGTCGGGTACGACTGTTTACCATGCTTTGCTTTTCCTTTCACAGACAGTTCACCTTTACTAACTTCAAGTTCACTTTTACAAATGGATTATTTTCCAGGGGGAATTAAAGCCGCCTCAAATCCCATCATACTCCACTTTTCATGGAAAACTAATTTAAGGTAGGCAATAGGCTGCTACTTGTGTTGCAGCTAATCCTGTATACTGTAAAGCAACAATTCTCACCAAAAGCAAAATTCAGTCATTTTCTACTTACCTCCTAATCAAGATGGTAGTCTCACCAAACGGACGGAACTTGCTCCTGAACATCAAGCTCAACTATTGGTTGCATAGCAATCATTGCACAGCTCAAAAAGCATCAAATCTAACACTTTTACAAGATAAATGTTTGCATTTGAAAACTCACATTGTGGCTATAAAACACTTGGGCTTTTGGATAAATTTAAGATTGGATACTTGTGTATATCCACTATGTATATCAAGCATATTTGGTCACAAAACTTCATTCCCTTGGGGGGAATGAAGTTTTGTCTTGTATTTGCAGTATAAAAGATACAAAAGTTTAATTTAACACTTTGTGAGTGAATTAACTCGCTGTGTGTGCATTTGGTGGTGTGGAGTTAACACAGGGACTGGTTGAATAATTACCAAAATTTGGGGTAAAATTATTCTTCTCAACAGTTTAATTTCTTACTGTGGTCAAGGAAAAACCATAAACGTATATCGGGAGTAGTATTTCCCAGAATTGGGTTGGATATTCAGAACTTTCCTCAGTATATTTTTACCTTCAGGGACCCCCTGAGGAGCCAGCTGCAGGTTAAAGGCCACTGGTTACACTTTCATTAGGGAACAACTCGTTATTTAATTTTCAACCTGAATTACCACATTGTTTACCATCAAAACCAGAGGCCGTCCTGTCAGGAACTGATTTTGCAATCTTTATGGTCGTCCCAAAAAATACATACTCTGCGAATCTGAGGAGGAAATGACTGGTAAACGAACAGGAAACTTCACTTCCTCTAGCGTGGATTTACAACACTTGTATAAAAAAATGTGGGGATAAGAGTGCAAAAACGCAGTTTTTGTGAGAAAGTAGAGAGTATTGTGGCCGGTGTCTGAGTGTGTTTACATACGTCATAACAGACCTGTCGCTGTCTGCACCAAAAAAAACCAACCTTTATTATCATATAGAGCTTCTGTTCAGAAATTAGAGACCCATATTTGTTGTACACATTAAATAAGGACGAGGGCTCTGAAAGGAGAGAGATGCTAATACTGTACAGGCCGTCTCTGCTGTGATTCAAAATAATTAACTGAAATGGATTTGTTTTTTTGTTGGCCTTTTTTTTTTTTTTAGCAAAAGAATAAAATTTGTGTAGAAACAAGCACTGTTTTGCATTGGTCATCTCCTCTTTAACCCTTCAGGACATCCTTTGCAGATGTCACTGAAAGACAACAAAAGAAACCTGAACACAACTTCAGTTGAAAGCATTTAAGTTATAGCAATACGCACACTATCAAGTGTACAATTTGTCAAGGTTCATTTGATTCTAATAAAATACTTTTTTTTAAAACCCATATACATTTCATATATTTATCTTTTTGGGGTATATGGATTCAAAAATAGACATTTAAATCATAAAGAGAGAATGGGAGAGAGAAAAAAAAAAAAAAAAAAAAGAAGCTACGAATGGTTGCCCTCCGTCAGAGAGAGAGAGAGAGAGAGAGAGAGAGAGAGAGAGAGAGAGAGAGAGAGAGAGAGAGAGAGAGAGAGAATTGGCCAAGCTATACAGCGCAGTATGACACCCACTTTAGCTCATTACACACGTACAGTCGTGATCAAGGCACAGGGATCTTCTAAAAGTTATTTTTTTTCAATAAAGTTGTACAAAATAATACATTTTACAGTCTGTACAAGAATAATAGTTCAGCAGTAATGTAAAGACAGACATACATAGGAGCAAGAGGTCAGGGAGGAAGGAGGTGAGAAGAGGAAAGATGGAAGGAAGGCAGAGGGAGGGAATGGCAAGAAGGTGCGAGCAGGCTGTTTGACCACACCAGTATAAAAATAACAGAAAAACAAAAAAAACATTAGTGTCCCGTTTGTTGTCTTATTTTTTTTATATTTCAGGATTATTATATTTAGTTTTCTATTGAAAAGAGCACTGCCAGGAAGGTAGAAGTGCAGATGGGAAGGTGGTGGTCAGGAGGAGGGGGAGTGAAGGAGAACATATATGAGAGAGAGAGAGAGAGAGAGAGAGAGAGAGAGAGAGAGAGAGAGAGAGAGAGAGAGAGAGAGAGAGAGAGAGTTTGGGGGGGGGGGGGAGGAGAAATGTCAAGATGGGGGAGTAAAATCATCAGATGAAAGAAGAGGGGTGGAAAAAAAGAAAAGAGAGAACAACTGAGACAGAGAGAGTAAAGATAAAGAAAGAGAGCGCACAGGGCACAAAGTCTACACAGACAAAAACAGCTGTGGAGACAGTAAAACAGGGTCAATCATGACAAGACGAGAGCTCTCTTTAAGGATGCTTTCTGCCCTCCATCAGTTAAGCTCCACAAAAGTTGGTATTTTTCTTTTTTTTGTTGTTTCTTTTTGTTTTAAACTCAATGTTTCCTCCTCACGTTTTGCTCCACTACCAACGAGACGAAGTCAGGTGGCAAAACAGGTCTGTGGAGAAGTCGAGGGACCGTCATCGTCGTCTCTGTCAAACGTGTCTAAGACTCCATCAGGGATTCACATCGGAGTTGGCTCTGTCCTGTCCCCCCCTCCCCCCCACTGCAGCCCAACTGGTCACAACACACCCCTGGTCCGTTTAGTCTGTGGCAACGCTGCTGCTCGGGGCTCAGCTGCGCAGTCAACTCAGCTCCTTTTAATCTCAAAGCACTGCGCCGGAGAAAATCAGCTGACAGCTCGACCAGCCTGCCACTCGTCTGCAGATCAGTACATATCCGGAACCAACCGGTTGTGCAGTCCAGTTAAAAGCAGGTGTGATACGTTTCTGTGTGCGAGCAGATCCTGTGGTGGAAATTCTGAATGTGTGTAAGTGATCGGAAGGATTGGTGTTCACGGTTTGAGTTCTGAGCACAGTGCTTTTTGTGAGTTTTTCTTGTTAGATACAGTGTTCAGCTGATCTGCTATGACATGTTCCTTCTCTATTTGCAATAATTCAACAGTTATCCATTTTCCGAGTTGCACTGAAGTAGTAGCTCGCTCCGTTATTTATTCCGGCCTCAACAAGAGGGAAATCTCACATTCTCAAGCCTCCACACTGCAGCACATACGGTCCACAGACTGGGCCGGTCTGCATTTCTAGAAAGGTGAGGGGAACGTGTGTGTGTGTGTGTGTGTGTGTATGGGGACGATAGATGTTGAGAGGTGTGGAGCTGGGAGTATGGCTGAAGGTGGAGATCAGAATCCGTTCATGTGTTAACCCCTAAAAGCCCTTCCATCAAAATAGCTCAGTCTACTGCAGATAGGGAGTTTGCATCAGGGGAAGTTCTGTGTTGAGGGTGTGTTAACTGTGTGTGTGTGTGTGTGTGTGTGTGTGTGTGTATGTTTTGGCCCCCGTTCCTTCACTAGAGCTCACACACTTTTGTGGAAGAGGGGAGTTCAGAGACTCAGGGTTTTTCATAGTCCAGTTCATGTGTTTTTGGCCGAACACTTCTTTTTATTTTTTTCTCCCATCACAACAGCTCGTACTGTCGCAGGTGCATCCGCTGAATGATGTCTCGACAGTCGTTGAAGACGCGACGGATGTTTTCCGTGTCGACGGCGCAGGTGAAGTGGGGGTAACAGTAGTGCCTCCCGTCCCCGCTGGCTGTACTGATCCTCTGTAGACGGAGAAAGGAAGAGTGAGAAACTATTTCACTGTGTATAGTACGACTAACACAGCTGCTGATTGTCTGTCGTCTCAGCAGCTGTCTCCAATTCCTATTTTGAATAGAGAGCCGATGCAAAGCAAACACACAAAGACCCAGTGGTTCCTACTGAAGATACATTTTTAAAAACATGTCACAAATGCATATAGTTTTTTTCTTTTTCATTTAAAAAAAAAAAAAAAAAAGGAAAAAATAGTTTCCTAAAACAGCTGGGCAATGCAGCTGTAAGCAAACGTTACTCAAACAGGAGCAAATAGTGCATTTCTCTGGGACTATTTTCCACCGCGGATTGATACACATTTGGTGCTGCAGTGAGTGTTTACAGCAGTAGATCAGTGTATGCGGGATAAACCTCTAATTTGAACAACAATAGAGGTGTATGACAGAGAGAAATAAGCTCTCAAACTAGATTTGTTAATGTGATCAGTTTATTGTTGGTTTTGGTCTTATCATGGGATTTGTTTACATTTTGCATGTTACAGAGCACAAAAGCAAACCTATGCTTATAGCACTTACCAGGAATTCATCTCTTATGAAGTACTTTGCTCTTGTAACACGCGGATCTTCTCCAGGCTCCGGTGTCGCTGGAAGAGGAGGGAGAGGCTAATGAACCCACGTTTCTTATCATAGGCAATCTTTTCAGGTGGAGAATATTCAAACACGAATGGACCATAGAACAACCAGGGTGGCTTTTCTGGGCTTTCATTAGTAAGCAGGAATACATTATGATGTCAGTAATTATGTAACAAGTTGAGGAAGTGAGTTATATTCCACGGCATTGTAAAAATCCTTCACATACAGGTGTGTGTGTGTGTGTGTGTGTGTGTGTATCAAGGATGACCTATTGTGCTCAGTGTACCTCACAGATTTATTGTTTGGCGGAACTGTTTTAATGTAGAGGAAAAACTTTATATTAAAAGCAGAACTATCGTTGTACGTGTTGGTGTATCTCTGTGGAAGCACAGGGATGTTTCTGTATGCTCAGGAAAGTGTTATTGTGACAAGCAAGGCATTTCTTTAAAAACTGACATATTTGGCACAGGTGGTGGAAAACTGGGACATTTGGCATGTTTTTTTCAGAGACCAGTTTCCAGCTGGGACAGTTTGAGGCAGTTTGGTCTGGTCACCCTACTTTACGAACAACAACTAGATGATTTCCTGAAAAAAAAAAAAAAAAGCAGCTTCCAAAGGAGATATTTACAAGTTGAAAAGGGCCAGCTGTATTTGCACAGCTACTAATATGAACAGTGCTGCTGAGAAGCTATAGTGAACCTCTTAACTACTTTCACACCTCCCTGTCTAAGTTAATGGCCGAATGAGGTCAAAGTGTCCAGAAGTGGAGGCAACTGCTCACCATCGTCAGGTGTGGTGTAGCGAGCAAATTCAGGAAAGTATTCCTCGATTTTGGACTTCCCTGCCAGCACCTTCTCTGCTAACAGGTCCTGTTTATTCAGGAACAAGATGACAGAAATGGTCCGCAGCCACCTGAGGAGAGCAAAACACCACGAATCAACATCACATACTGAACTATAGCACCGGGTCCGAGTGGGAACAGAGACACAGGAAGAAATCACTACGAGTTGGACAAATAAATTCAAACGGGGGGTCAGTGGGTGACGGCTCCATCTGCAGATGACATTAGATGCTTCCTAGAAAACACTTAATACTGGATGGATCCCAACTGGAGAAAGATGAGTTGTGTTTCCTGAAAAGACTTAACGGCTCAGAACATTTTGACTGTTTGGGTTTAGAGCTAGGACAAATACATTTTAACCGAGGCCTTAAAACTCTGTGATATGCGACAGTCTAACCTGCATACATGCTACCATGTGACTCGGTGGTGCGTTCACACAACATAACCGAGAGCAGCCTGTTCATACTCTCATCCATAAACTACCATTTGAACGTTAATATGATCCTGAACATAACTTAACCCTTTCAGATGATAATCTAGTTCAATCTAAGCTAAAAGGACAATAGGAGAAAGTTGAAATAACTTTCCAGGACAGCAAAACATTTCCAAAGACATTTTACATTTTCCTCCTGTGTTTTCACTGACTGGAAGAATTGGTCCACTCTTTCCAAGGTTTGGAACTGGGAATCTGTGTAAACACACTTTTCCCACCATGTGTACTTCTACAGAATGACAGAAAACAACATGCAGATGCAGTATCTGTGTCTCGTCACCTGTTGTTCCAGATGTTCTTGAAGAGGTTGAGGGCCTCCTGTAAACGGTTGGTCTGATTGTCCTCTCTGATCACCATGTTGTAACTGCTACTGGCCACCACGAAGATGATGGCCGTTACATCTGAGGACGAGAGAGGGACAGAAATAAATCAGACACGGGGACGGAAGAAGACAAGAGCCGAGGCAAGTGAGAGGGAGCAGAAATAAAGCACAAGTTACCGTTAAAGCACTGAATCCATTTCCTGCGTTCGTCTCTTTGACCGCCAACATCAAACATACTGTGTAGAACAAGAGACAGCGGTGTTGACGGGTCAAATACTGCCATCATGTGGAGAAACTAGAACTTAGATTCTCATTTGTTTATATCCTGAGTCATTGTACGTGTTTAATACTGAAGCGATGGAGGACATTTTAATGTATACTGTTGTTTCACTTCCATTTTCTTCCTGTGTTTTTACTCACTGGAAATTAACTTTGTCCACTTGGAATCTCGTCTCAAAGATGCCTGAAGTCAGAACTCTGCACCGCAGCAAATCCTGGTAAAAAAAACAAACAGGAAATGTAACAAAAATGTTCCTAAGATCATAAAGACATCCAGCAGGATTTTGAATGCTTACACAGCGAAACTGGAGCAAGCTTTAGACTCTGCAAATGGCTTCTGTGGCCTGAACGTATTTTACAAGTCAGGGTGAGAAACGAGATGTTTATATTTTCCGCCCCTACTTTCAGACTCGTATCGGGCAACTTGGGTTAAAAGACTCCATAAGATTCATCTTTGATGGTTTAGAAAAATATGTCTAATTAATAACACTATAAAGAAGCTCTGCTGCTCTACTCCAGGTTAAAAATGTAAACAGAAAACGCACCACTCAGATAAAGACACAACACTTCTATTTACTCTCAAACACGGGTGTGCGTTGTTCAACTCGAGGAAGTGTTATCAGGGATGCCAAACCGTAACAGACTGCTTATTAATGACATGATATAGACAAGACTTTCAAAACCGTCTTCATCTTGAAATACCTCTGTGTGAAAAGAAGATACACACGTGTAGGATATATTAACTTTGTGAGATTCACCCACCTGATCTGTTGGAGTGTAGTCATTCTGTTTCACAATGTCAATCTTGTCTAGAAAGCTGAGGAGAAAGAAAAGAAAATGACTGTAAAAACACTGTTATGGGGATAATATTACTGCTGAGATTGTGAGATCTAAACGGTTTCATTAAGGTGTGGACTTGTTATGTGGCCCAGTGCTGGTTCTTAGCATCACAGGTGAACTAGGTCACAGGAAAAGGAAACGAGCCGTGAACGTCTCACAACAGTACGAGAGTCTAAGGACTTCTGTGTATTCCTGAAGAACAAAGTGAAAAAGAAATGGCTAAAAAGAAGTGCACATGAAAGGTGAGATGAGAGTGCACGTGAAGGAGGGGCAGACAGACAGAATGACAGCACAGAGCCATCTGTCTGACATTACAGAGCACGTTTCAAAAATAGCTCCCCTGCGCCCTGGCCTCCAGCATGGTTACCATGGAGACCCAACCGCAGGCGCTAATAATAGTCTATCAGCTCCCAAATCTAGTACGACAGGCAGACAGACAGACAGACAGACAGACAGACAGACAGACAGACAGACAGAGATGTAGAAAAGAAAGCCCTGGGAGAAGAAGAAAGCAAGAAACAGGATGAGTTTGAATGTTTATGCTTTAATGTGTGAGCGAGAGAAGGGAGGGAACAAAAGACTGGACTGTACCATCTCAACCACCTGAGGGGGGGGGAATAGGGGGAAGAGAGTTTCTCACCGTGTAAACTTTAAATAACACCAACCTAAAGTGCTGAATTAAAAGCATGTTATATTCACCAGTTTACACTTAACTTACCAGATTTACCAGTAAAAACCTGTTGAGGCTACAGGCTCACAGTCCTCCTCACACATCACCCCCTCTCCTTTAAACATCCTCTGATCTGCAGATGACTCAGCCTCGGCCATGTTTGCTCACAAACACTGCAAACTGCTGCTGTTACATGAAAACTACTCCACCATAATCTCTCTTCTTTCTCTGTGTTTTTACCTGCCTTTGCTTTGTCTTAGCTATCATTTCCAGTCAACTCTGAGCTGTAAAAACACATTTTAGATGCCCTTGTGCAATGAAATACATAATGTATCATTTAGAGTTTGACAATGAGAAAGGTTATGTTTTTGGAGACTATACAGGGTGAAAGATCCTTAGGCAGCTAAGTGAGAAGTCTTAAAGACAGGTGGCAGTGTTGTCAACTACACACATTTGAAACTGTATCGACATTAATTAAGTCTGAGATGTTGAACATGTACATCAATAAAGAGACTTTAGTGGCTGCTTCATGTGTTTGAGTGAACACTGCAGCCTCATAAACTGGTCAGCTCGGCTTCGAGCATTTCCTGACATTTCTCCATGCTTCCACTGATAAAAACGTCTAAAAATCCGTCGACTGTTGCAAACTGACTTGGAGTAAAATAATGGTAGAACAAGCAAAGATGTTGCTTATATTTGTACCACCTATGCATGGACTTAATGCCACTTATCAGTTTATACAGGAAGGAAATAAAAAAAATTCTCCAGTGAATAATCTGACCTGAATTAATTTCCACTGCATGCCAGTGTAAAATAACATTATAACAACATGTGCTAGGTACACGTGGAGGCTCAAGTCATATCTCTGAAGTTACCTAATGGGCACCACGCTCGTGGTGGTGTCCTACAGCTGCCACTAGATGTTACCGAAGAGCCAAATCCTACAGCACCTTTGTGATTGTACAGGAACTGTTTACTTCTAAGAATGTATTTTGTACATTTTATACTGGAGGCACACCACCTAGCCTGAAATTAAATCAATCTGTCTGATTGGCAGATCTATCACAAATACACACACACATTAAATGGGACTGTGCACCTAATGAACTGGTACCTCAGCGTAGAGACCATGTCACCGTGTAGCTGGTACTTACTATTGTGCACAGTCGATTAGCTGGTACTCGTTGGATCTCTCGAAGCACGCCCTGACCCCCTCGTCCTGCCACAGTGTCTTTGCATGGGCGTAAAACTCCTGAGGAGGAAACAGAAATACATAAAAAACACACTCGGTTTCGTCTCGTGGCAATGTTATAATTACATGCAAAAAGTTGCAATCTTGATTAAAGCTTGATTAAACAGGGTCAACTAACGTTAACTGACATTCTGTGTTGTTTACGGTGCAGCTTACACCAAATATGACAGCGAGAAGACAGAGAGGAGGGCAGGCTTGTGTGTCTGAGGGCACCGGGAGCGAAGACGTTTTTGTTGACACCACATGCGGTGTACGTTGTGCTGAGGCGATGCCTGTGTACATGTCTGTAAAGGTCAATAGCGGTGGAGGATAACAGAGACACGTCACCATTAGTGGTGTAACGGACCACTGTTGATCCGTGATCCGTCTGGATCCCCCCTCACGGATCGACACACATGTGAACCGCGGATTAATTACACCGTTTAACGTCAACCATCACAGTGTGAAATAAAGTTTTACCGACGATCGTTATCCGCCAATATTAAGTAAAATATGTAATCAGGACGTCGGCATTCATGCTTTTCTTGTCGCCGATCTCTGATGATGTTACATTGTAAACAACGGTTCCTTTGGGTTACATTGTGATGCGTTCAGGCTCTGTTCAGTGAAAATGAGAATTGGCCGGAGGTAAATTATAACATTATCTAAGCAGCTTATAATACATCATTAAAACTACTAATGATAAGATTAGTTTTAATCCATAAAAATACAATATTTTATTTCCTTATCATTTGAATTGTGTGTTTCTATTTAGAAAAAAAAAAAACACACTCTAGATGACTATAACAAAGTAAAAGGATAACATTTAGAATTTTTGATGGTTTACAGACTTAATAATTTTTGGGACAGTGGCAAAAAAAGAAATAGTCTGGAGCCTTGTAGACCAGCTGCTATAATCAAACAACAAATGGATCTGTATCTGTCAATATGGATCATCAATGATCAGCAATTAGTATCAGCAGCTAAAAGTTATATTCGTTTCCTTTTTTCTTTTGTGCTGATCCGAATCGTTTTATGATCCGTTGCACCACTACTCACTGACACAAACACTGGCTACTTCCTTGTTTCAGAGTGGGAATACACAGACACCCGTCTGTCTGGCCCTTGTACACACACATTTATATCAATTATGTAAAACTAGAACGGAATAGATCAATTAGCTATGTGTAATGATCTGCTATCCCATGTTTAGTAAAGCATAAAAGACAACCAGATAAATGAACAGTGTCACAGTGTCACACACACACACACACACCTCAGTGTTGGGGTGTCACACGCTGGGTCATATGCTCTTGTTTGCCTTAGGTGCTGATTTTCTGGTCTAACCTTGCATAGATGCTTACATCCCCATCACAACCTCCAGACCAATACACGCCGAGTCACAGATACGCAGACACACACACACACAACTTTCCATTTAGCTCCTTGAAACAAACACAAGACAGGGATGTGAGTTGGAAACCAAAAAGCAAGAAGAAGAGGGCAGTGAAATTGTAATCCTTTGTAAGAAATACTTACGGGACTAAATTTAAGAACCGAAAATGCAAAAACAGACAATGAAATTGACATCCACATCCAGTGTGGAGTCTCTCAAGTAGATTGAAAAGCAGAATAGACTTTCGCCACCCTGTTTTGTAACTTGGAAACTATGCCATGCTCGTCATAAGCAAGTCAACCAAGTAAAGCCAAATTGCAGCCGTAAACAAATAATTGCTTCCCAACAGCTCTGCACGAGTGGAATTCCTGGGGCAGCAGGGTGATTTGGTGGTTAAAGAGAGCCTCCCGCAGAGGAACACTCACACATTTGATTCCTGTAGCAGCTGAAGTGTTGCTGAGTAAGACAGTTTGCTGTCTGCTTACTTACTATAAATTAATTAGCAGAGAAAGCCACCATGTGGGTAAATAAATGAAATCAATGCATCTGGTGAAGATGGTCACTTGACTTGTCTATACATGTGCTGCCCTCTAATAGTTTTGAACCCTGTGGATATAAATTTGATCATTATCTTCCATAAGTAACTTATATTTAATCCATTTCTGTATAGTTTATCATAAGTGAAGAGAAAATCAATTAAAACCATCCACTGTAAAGTAAAACTGTGTGTGTGTGTGTGTGTGTGTGTGTGTGAATATTAAGGGCCAGAGATGAACCATGACAGCAACTGAAAAATTCAACAGATTTTTTGTTTAGCTAATATAGCTAAACCTCAGAGTTATATAAAGCCTGTTTGCTGGATTGTAGCGTCTATACATCAGTCTCTGCATTCTTGTATCTCTAAAGTAACATGGTGTGCAACAAGTTGTATTTATGTAAAGGCCCAGGTTACACAGCCTACATCTCATTTTCCTTCCTTTTACCTCTTTTGCTTTGTGATCATGAATGAAATCGTTATTAATAAAAATGTTTGGCATACAATTACTTGATTATCGCAGTAGTTACAAATGAATGTTCTGATGATTAACTAATCAGCTGATCTAATCATCGTTCTACACCCTTGTTTGGCTCAGTTGCTTCACTACCACTCGCTTTGTGCCTTTAATTGCAACGTTAACGACCTGTTAGCGAGAGGAATCTCGTCAGCTGCATCGTCACTTGTGTGTGTAAAAAAAAAAAAAAAAAAAAAAAAAAAAAAAAAAAAAAAAAAAAATTCTTTCATTGTGCAGTTTTTCCATGACAGCAAACTCATCATGTGTTTACTAACAGAGCGCTCTTTTATAATCAGTCATGCTATTCACTCTTCCTCCCTTGATGTAACACACTCCCTCTTTCACAGCCTCCCTTTCTTCCTCTCTCTTTCTTTACTGTTACAGAACGACAACAAACTTTCAAACTGGGCAGCCAGGAAGAAATAAATCCTTGATGTGCGATGAGACACCATCAATCCCCACAAGGAGGTCAGAGTGCAGCATCGGTTTAAAAACAGAACCATTAGGGCTGGAAAGCAACAAGTGTCTTGCTCAAGGACACTTCAGCAGGGGCTCATGTGTGGGCACTAGTTCGGTAAGGACAGTTCACCCGGTTTGCTGAAGGTCTTCATCTGTTTGGAACGAAACAAGAGGCGCTTTCGCTGCCTGAGGTCCGTAATCTAAATCTTACATTAAATGCAAGCATTTACGCTAATTAGGTAATTACGCCAACTAGGGCTGGGCGGTATGACCAAAAATGCATATCACGGTATTTTGTAAGATTCTGTCGGTTTCACGGTATATCACGGGATTTTTTTTCCTTCGCGTTAAAGCATTAATTAATTAACACCGAAAAGAACCTGCCAGTCAACCGGCCAGCGAGCGGTGAACAGCTGTTTGTGTGGCGTGTCTTCCGTTCCGTCACTTCCTGTTTCCTTCACCTACATTCCCCTGGGTCCTAAGTCCCTCCATGTACAGCTTCTTATCACCCTCTATGTACCAACGTAACATTACATTTATAACAAATACCACACATATTACACGGTAATCAGCGTTGCATATGTCTAACCAAAATACCTTTTGTTGTTCGATCTTTGTTCATCCTGCATCGCTCTTTTCTGTTCTTTAATGTAACGTTACTGGAGAGACAGAGCCTCTCCCAGCTGTTAGCAGACTGTTAGCGAGCTTTACCCAGCATGCAGTTTGGCAGGGAAATTTTATAAATGTACAATTATTAGTGTTACAAATTGTTTGTGTCACAAACTGTTGTGTCGTGGTGTTTTGCCCTGTTAAAGAGCATTAGTTGTGGGTTGTTAATTGTTATTATAAAGTTATGACCATGACTAGGGTTCCCTCTCAATACAGTTAAGACAACTAGCTCTGACCGCAGCGCTCTCAGCGGCGAACAATATATTTTACTGCCTGTTGAAGAGCGACAGAAGTTGCCTCGGCTGTGCACCGGTATGACGGTATATGAAAAATTCATATCGTACGGGAAATTAAAACCAGTATACCGCCCAGCCCTAAAACCAACGAATGCATTAATTAGCAGGTGAGTCAAGAATACTCATCTTCCCATAAGCCATGGACGCCATTAACATGAACTCTGTGCCCTCGAAGCACTGAAGGACGAGGCCAGTGTTTTTATGTGTTTTAGCTCATTTACTACAAATCACAACATTACATTGCTGCCGACTACAGCAACAGAGTTGTTCAGACTTCTGAATGTGTGACATTTCGGGCGTTGATTTGTTTCCATTCAGTTTGGATTGGTATGAAAATCATTTCCCATCAACAGTGTGAACATCTGTTTTAAAAAAGGAAATCTAAATCTAAATGATCACAGTGTGGAAATGTAGTTCAAGCACAGATTATAGTGCTCCTTAAAAGCAAACAAACAAGAGGTTGTGATAACAATACTGCTCAGCTGACAGCTCTCAGGACTCTAGTTTCCCACAAGGAAGTGCAGACTGTTCAAAATAATTCACACTTCCAAGCAAATGTGTTTAAAATACGGTTTATGATAAATGGGCGTAACATTTAAAACACTGATATGGTTGCTCAACAAACTGCAGTATTTTCAGGGAAACATGTTTTTATTTCTCTCTAATTTACTCCAAAATTCAAACATGTACTGTATGAGGAGGACCTCTGGTGTAATTTTAAAGATTTTATCATTAACTGGCGGACTGATACCTCAATGACAACATAACGGACATATGCCGAGTAACGTGGTGGCAAGATGTTAAAAGGAAATTAATTCCCATTGCTAAAAATTGAAACTACATCTTCTATTCATACATGACTTAGGGAACGGAAAAGTGAATTCGGCCCCGCAGGTGTGGATAAACAGTGAGACTCAGACTTCCAGGTTTAGTCTCTTGGCTCAGACAATTAGTAATGTCCCCCTGAGAAAACTAAACTCACAAAGACTTTAACCACCATGTCATTAGTAAACCTCAGTGTTTGCTACCTGCGTCGAGGGATTATCACCTGGGATTTTGGGACTATTACTACCTACCATCAGACACTGAAACACACAGCTGAGGATACCTGCACCTGTTGATAATGGATTATATCGGCCACAATGTCACTGTAACTACTAGCGGGTGCACCTGAAATGTTCAATCTTTGAATTTTGCATCAAAAAAACTACACGCTTAAACAACTACTGCAAGTGCAGTATATAAAACTTTAACTACGTGGTAGTTCTAATTGAAGTTTAAACTGTAGGCCACACGGTAAAAGGGCAAAAATAAGAATACGGTGTTGTGTTCTTTGTGCTGTTTGATATGCCTGTGTGTGTGTGTGTGTGTGTGTGTGTGTGTGTGTGTGTGTGTGTGTGTGTGTGTTCTGATATTGTACTACTCACAGAGGGAAACTCAAAGTCCTTCTGGTTGACGAGGTTGAGCACGTATTCGATCCGGTACTGGCTCTGTGGGCATGCCAACTGTACCGGTGGTGCCAGGGTGCTCATCGCGGTTACTATGGTCTATCACAAACACACAAAATACATTTAAGTGAGGATGACAGAGAGACTGAAGAGGGACAGGATTTATGAACTAAGTATTTGGTGCTGCTTTGGTGTTTTTTGCCACTTACCTCAATAGCCTCTTTAATGTTATTCTTGATGTCGTGAATTTTCTGCTTCTTCTCTCTGAAACAGACACACAGATTCAGTGATGATCATGTGAGGGATTATTGACGTACAGCAGTAACACACAGACTTGGGAGTGTCCTCACAAAGAAGGAATATGAGGAAAGAAAGAGGTACTCTGTGGATCCTGATGCAGGTTTTTAGTCATACATATATACACACATATACATATATATACACACACACACACACACACTCACACACACACACATATCAGTCGAATGAAGGGATCCTTCAAACTGTCAGCGCTGTTTATAACCAGCCATCATAGATGGCGTGCTCTTGTTTTGGTCACAAAAGAGGGTTTAATTAGAAAGTATTGTTTTAGTGCAGGCAAAAAAAAAAAAAATTTAAAAAAAAAAAAAAAAAAAAAAAAAAAAGGAAAGGAGTTCCATGTTACAGTGACATGGTGCACTTCAGTGAGCTGCAGGGAGACTGTTTTTGATCTGGGACGGGTAAACAGACCTTCATTGGCATGCGTGCTGGAGAAATTATGTCTGTCTGCTGTGAAGGATAGCTGTTTGTACAAGACATTTGAACTCTCTGTGACAGAAATGTTTGTATTAAAAGGCAACCAGAGAGCAAGTGAGTCTATCTTTCACCTTGAGCCTGCCAGGACAACAGCGCATTGTGTTTACAATAGTTCTGTGTCAGTGACAAAGGGCAAGATGGGCCTCTTTGGTCTGTGCCAGTTTTTAAACATTTTCCACAAGGAACTCTGCTGCACTCAACCAAACTGATGCAATGTTTAACAATGTCTTTACACCAGTGCAATTTGCATTCATTAGTTTGACTCATCCATTTGGTTACCAAAAACTGAGGCTGCACAATTCCTTCACAATGCCACCTAACCGGTCAACTCTATGAGAGAGTCACTGCTCACAGTCCAGGTTGGAGCTGCGTGTTTGCATCCGATTGGAAGTGGTTTCTTACTCGCTCACAAATGCTTCCACTTATATGTAGCAGGCTGCAGATTGTCCACAGAGAGAACTACAGAAGGAAAGCAATTGTAATAGCAGTTTAGACATGCAGCTGCAGTCATGTCAATATCGCCACCCACAGTCAAAGAAGCTCAAGTAGCGCAGGCTCTTCGTAAAGCTAATTGCTAACACGTGGGCTAAAGGCGAGATCATGTTCAATACGGGTGAAGATCAGGGAAGAGCACAGATGATCTGAAATTTACATCTGGAAGAACATGAACAGGTCAATAAGGACAACGTATTCTGTCACACTAACTCAAAATACACAAAACCTCTTATAAAATGCAAACGCATAAACACACACACTATAGTGAGTGGTTGCATTCCCACTAAAACCATTTTACTTTATGTATTAGACTGAAAAGGCCTGCAGACTTACAATACAACTACTACTTTTTATTAAAGTTGTGTAATGCTCATTGATTAATGTTGACAGACAGAGAGAGAAAAGAGTTTATTGGGTTCGGAGGGGAATTGAGAAGGCCTTGTTTACTTTTTCAACCTGATAGTCATTAAAAATCACATGGTCGTGTGTGTGTGCGTGTGTGTACTCTCCAATCATGAGAGTACGACTGCATGCCTGTGTGTGGTTGGAGAGACATGACAGGACATGCTTCATTGATGGCGTCTGGTGAGAGTAAGTTAAGGTGAAGAAATGCAGATGAAAGGGATTGAATTCAATATCACAGTAATTACAATTTTGTTATAATTCAGTACGTCACTAAATAAATTTGTCTGCAAAATCTTATGATATATAATTAAATTAATGTTCCTTGTATTGAAGTAGACGGTATAAGTGAGGCAGCTGAAAGCACATGCATAGCTGGAACTAACGTTTAGTGTCTTTCAGCTGATTGTTTTGGTTTTACGGGCTGTAAAAATTGAACTATTTTTGGGTTTATGAGAGCTTCTTCAGCCATAAAACAAATGGCCCATGCATACACACTTCCCAGCTCCTAGTTTTGACCACTTAACAGCTCCAGTGATGAGGTTGGCAGTTATATGCCTTGTCTAAAGGCAGCTCAGTCATAGTTGAGAAGAATAGCGAGAGCTGAGTCAGTCATTCCGGTCATTCTTTAAATCGGGCCAGCACTTGGAACCAGCAGCCTTCCGGTCACAAGCCAATTACTCTGACCTTTAGGTTACCACAACACTCAATCCATTCACCCAAAATCTTTTATGGCAGCCATTATTGAACTTGTTCAGTCCAACAGCAGTAAATGTATGTCCTGCCTCAGGATCCAGGTTTAATAGAACAGGTTTCTGTTTGTCATGTGGAGACCCACAAGCTGCTGGCCTGCATCTTGGGTTTGTTGCACAGATGTTTCTGAAAACTACAGCCATGATATTCTGTTCTATTTTAAGCTTAATGGGCATCTACTCCTATACTTATCAATACCTTATTTTAACTAAGATACAACAATCATCAGCGTTTACCAACTACAGTTCCCAGAAGGCTTTGCATGTCTCCAACAAAGTTTATTGGAAGATATAGTTGCCGACACCATGGAGATCAGCGTTTGGAAACTAAACAAATGTTAACCCAATTCATTCAGCATTACATGTTCTCCTTACGGAGATACAGTCTTAAGTAAACCTTAAGACTGCATTTAAAATTCCTGTGAAGTCCACACTTCACACAACAAGCACATCATGAGGATTGGTTTACGGAACCGTCTCATTTTAAAGGCTCCTCCAAAAGTGGCCATCAGCATATTGCAATCCATTGCATGCTGGCCAATTGATTAATATTGCAACCGACTTTGGATGCGTCCTCGTGTTGGGCTACTTTAGAAGTAAGACTTCACTCATATCGTACTCACTCTGCATTGAAGCCGTTGACATGAAGGATCCTCATCTGTTTCACTATGGTGCTCTTTCCTGACTCTCCAGCTCCTGGGAGACAGAGATGAAAGAAGAAATATTAGGAATCTGTTGACATGTGAAACAAGACCCCACCCCCCCACACACACACGAGATATTGACCATACACATTTGTCTGAAATGTCACTCTACAGTATGTTTACAGTAGTCCCATTTTCTGTACCTCACTAAAAGGTATTTTCATAAGCTGCATCGGCTGTAAATCACTCTGCCCAACAGGACATTTTCAATGAACAAACAGCCGATTCCACACACGACTGTGACATTATTTGGCAAAACCGGGAGCAGAGGCAAGGACAGTGCTGCATGGTCATGGCTGAAATAATAGCCACTTGATACTGTGATCAGAATCACGAGATTGAGACATGATGATGACTGCCTTTAGACTTTTCCCTGAAAAGTGGGGTTAAATATTTCCCCGTCAAAAAGCAGGTGTAGAATAAAAAAAAAAAAAAAAAAAAAAAGAGTTCTTCATGTCTTTATGTCCCGTGAGGAAAATGTGATCACCGTTATTGTCTGTGTGGCATTTGCAGTCAACGAACAGTAAACTGCAAACATTCTGAATGTTGCTAAAAGGCATTATGAGAGACGAGCTGGTTCAGCATTGCTAGCAGGTTAGCTGTATGCTGCAGGTCTGTGGATGGCCTGCGCTGCTGTGAGAACGAAACTCACATCTCTGGCTCTGTAACGCAACGCCTGCAGTATGTTCAACTGCTGAGCGGGAGCCGCTTAAAGCTCAACAAGTTCAGTTCTCACACGGCCCAATGCCTTTCCTGTCTCAGACCTTAAACCTGTTTTTGTTCCTTTCATTCAGCGGTCGCCTCTTATTTTTATCTTCATCTGATCTTTAGAAGGTTAGATTAACAATGACTCAAACTTTTAATTATTTGAGCAAGGGATCCAAATAAGTTGTACAGTTTATGTAGAATCCAAAATAAAGTTGTATGTGAAGTTAAATAATGCACCTATCTGCCATAATATTAATCCCAAGAAGCTATTCAAGCTAATAGTCTTTTTCTTAAAAGTGAAGACAGTGAGGTTCATGATTTACATTACTAACATTAACATTGTTCTTTTTGCTTATAGACCATTTCAATAACTGTCTTAATTTAAATCTCTCATAGGTAGTGTGTAACATCAGTACAGGGACTACAGATGGAAAATAGCCACTTCTCTCTGATGCATTTACAGCAGTGTATCTGTTAAATAAACTAATAAATGATCATTTTCAATCCAGTACGTCTAAATTATTACAGCTAGCTGTATCGCCACATGTCTCACTTTCTGACAATGTTGGTCATGTTTAGCCAAATCTATAAAAACAGCTTAACGTGCGACTAAGGGACATGTTTGGATGGACATGCTGCTATGTATGTTCCACGCAGACGCGCTGGAGATTTTGGTGACTTTTGGAGTTCTGATAAATGCATGTACCGACACCTTTTTCCAACAACCCTGTGAAAACTGGATTATAGCTGAGAATAGTCTCCCAATATTAAGATTTGATATGAAGACGTAGGTGTGAGATTTCAGAAAGGAGAGAGATTTCAGAAAGGAGACATAAATGTTGGTCAAGTTGGATTTCTCGAGTATATCTATGATGTTTGGTAAAGGCAAAAACCATTTCCAAATAACAGCCATCTAATGACAATCCTATTGTTGGCGGTTTGCAACGGTTGTTTAATAGCCAACGTTCCCCACCCACGAGACGCATTTGTGGTAGTCGGGCACATTATCAGACAAGTCACAGAAGAGTCTGGGATTTGGGCATTTTGGTGGCTCAGCAAGTTACAGCACATACCATGAACTCAAAACATCATTCTCTCAAATCTAACAGATGACCTCATGTCATAATGTCAGCTCTCCTCTCTCTCTCTCACTACAAGATGAAGCAGAAATGCCACAGCATCTTGCGAAATACCAACACGATAGAGTAAAGAACAATAGCATAGCGTGTCCCTCTTGTGTGCGATGGGTTGCATGTTTGATGCGTGAACCTTAATCTTTTTGAGTATCAGAAGTGTGTCCATAGCACAAAGCATTAAAAACAGATAAGCACACAAAAACTGGCCCGCAATGCTTGGTCAGAGTCTTTGTCTCTACATTGATTATATTAAAAGATACTTCCAGATCATACATTTAGAATTTCAAATTTTTAAAAAAAATCAGTGCAAAGTTGTTGTACAGCTGTTTGTTGAGACAGCATTACACATTGATGCATTTGAGAAGTTAAGCTGGATTACAAAGCAAACCATCGGCAAAAGTAAAACTTTCCAATGCTATAAGAGGATTCTGGCCATCAGTGATGCATCAAACAGGCTGCTGAAAGTTGCTTATATGACTCCGAAATAACCTCAATTTAAAAAAGTCCCAAACTGTGTGTATTTCTCTTCCGACATGAAACAGACCAGGTACAGAGGTCAGGGATGATACTATTGTATTCTCAATATAGTTGTTTATTTCACGAGAGAATTTATGAAACAAATCAGAAAACTCATCATCACGTTATGTTGAAAGCTAGCATGGCTGCTAGTGGATGTTGTCCCCTCTGAAGGATCGATAACCTTAATGACAACTTCGCTGAACGTGTCCTTGATGAATGTCTCTTCTGAACCCGGAGACATGGAAATACACGGCATATCAAGTTACCACCGTAAAGCAGACACAGATGTAAACAGTGCAACACGTCAGATAAAAGTCATGAACTCTGATCAACTCAAATGTACGAGATCTCTGGGGAAGGATGCAACACTGTTAGTCAATTTAACATTTACAGCAAATAAAATTCCAGTCGCAGAGCTTTGTGCAGACAGGATTGCCCCTTTGCTTTGCAAATATTGGGGCGATAAAGCGTTAGAATCGTGCCGTCAATTAAAATACCTGCAATAATATTACTTGAAGGTCATCACATCTTCAGTATAGAGACTCTAGTATGTAAACATGTTATTTTAAGTCCTATCTTGACAAAGTAGCTGCTAGCTCTCAATACACCACATACTTTGTGAACACCACTCCTTTTGTAGGCGTCACTCTTTAAAGTGAAGCAAACTTTACTAACATGAGCCACAAACCCATTAACACGTTAATTGGGTGATCTGTTTAATCCAATAACCAGTGTAGTTGTAGTTGCATGTTACAATTTTGCTGAGCAACATAATCCAATGATCAACAAGTTCATCGTGGTGGACAGACACACACTGCAAATAGATGGCCACAATGTGTGTGTGTGTGTGTGTGTGTGCCAACTACAATGAGCGTACAGATCGACGCAGCAACTGACCATGTTTTGCTTCGAGACACTTTCGATGCTACATTCTTAATGGCATTGGTTAGAATGTAGATTGTACTACATTTCTTCCCCCCCCCCCCAACATGGATACAAACAAAGCATTCAGGTTTTCAGCTGCACCAGGTTTGAGTTGAGCGACTCTTTTGTGCTTCATTTGCCATTTAAACAGATCATCCAAAACATGCAGAATCACAAACACCAGCCTGCAGGTCTGTGATGAACTCAAACTGGTAGATGACATAAAAGAAAGACGACAGCAGACATCTTTGTTTTGGTTTCCATGTGGGTCCCCGTCCTTCTGCTTTCCTTAAGTCACCACAACTTCCTCCCCAACATAAATACAGGCGTGTCGTACAATACGCACCCTCGCTGGCATCTCGGCAATCAAATATTATGATTTTGACAAAGAACACCACGGCTTCTTAGAAGTGGTGAGCCTGCTGCGAAAGGACATATGAGGAGGGTACAGAAGGGAGCACGGCAGGGAAAGTTAAGACACTCTTATTTGTCTCTTATGTAATGTAGAGACCCAGCCCACCTCCAGTTCACTCTCTGACACACACAACCACATGTTGAGTCTTATACATGTTCACGTCTACATTAGGTAGGTCTCTGGGATTTCTCTTACAGTCACTACTCTCTTAAGACACTGTATGGGGGCTACACTCCCACAAACTGGCAGGTAATGGTAACCTAGTGTTAAATTTTCAGGCCTACATGCAAAACTAATAATGCACTGCACAGCATGTTATGTGGTCCAGCTGATGATATATGTTCTGTTTAAATACATGCATAAATGACAATAAATTCAGTTATTATTGATGCAAGTGGTTGTTTCTCCTATGATGATCACTGACAGCAGTTCACGCTACTTATATATTTACCTCGACATCACTATATACGCTCCCAAACCAACCTATTGACTCTGCCTCAGTATGTTTTGTTGTTGCCAATGGTAGACTGCTAATTTGACAGTAACATGCTGAAAACCCGGCACAGAGCTGCATTTTTAGCCTTATGCAATGGCAAAGTCACACTGTTGACAATGTTTCCCAAAACAACATCCCAGAAGGTTATGCAGGGAGGCGGGAGGCCTCAACTGTGCAGACAGAGAACCTGCCTGTAAAGCAGCAAGCATAGAGAACAAAATCACAAATCAAACTCACCTAAAAGTAGTAGTCTGTGTGTTGCTCTGTATATCTGTTTGTCTTTCTGGAGCTGCTTGTCTATCTTTTTGTTTGCTTCTCTTTGTGCCTTCTCCTCATTTCTCTGGTCTTCAGTCTTACTGTTGCCCAAACAACCCATCTTCCCGCAAGAAAAAGAAAAAAAGGGGGTCCAGGGGAGGAGGTGGAAGAAGAAGTGGAGGTGGTTATGTTGAAAGAAAAATAAATAAATAAACTAAACTAGTCTAGTTCCCTCGTTTGACATGCGGATTCGGTAGCAATGCCACCCACATGTACGCCGTGTAACGTCCCTGGCCTGCTCCAAAAACTGTCCGTGGTGCAGCACTGTAGGAATTATGTGTCCATAACGCGTATTCTGCTGTCAGAGAAAGGGCAGGATACTGTGGCTGACGACACCGAGGCCGCCTTCTCAGTTAGCTTGAATCCTGCTCGAGCTTTTTCCTCCTTCACATGCAGTGTAGTTTTTTTTTGTGTTTGTTTTTGCTTTCCCACTCTCTGCCCCCCGTCAACCGTGTCACGTTAACACTTGTAATCCACAACGTTTGTTAAGACGCCAAAAAAATCGGTGTGTTTCACCTCGAACGGAGGCAGAACAAACAGCCTAATTTGCATCTCCAAAAGCCCGGGTCTTGCGTCTCACTGCTGCCCGTGACAAGGAGCCGAACTCGGCGTGTCCGAAAACCTCGCCCGTGCTGTGGC
Organism: Anarrhichthys ocellatus; assembly: GCF_004355925.1. Taxonomy (NCBI): domain Eukaryota; kingdom Metazoa; phylum Chordata; class Actinopteri; order Perciformes; family Anarhichadidae; genus Anarrhichthys; species Anarrhichthys ocellatus. Next base: position 15,191,595 of record NW_022280035.1, on the reverse strand, counting down.
GCGGCTCGTTTCCGCGTCTTCTTTCATGATAAACATTTCCAAAGGCGTGCACTTATTCTCTCTATCTATGTCTCCGTCTCCCCGACGGCTGTCTTGGTCGGAGGGTGGGTGGGTGGGTGGGGGAGGCAGCAAGACAGGGGGAAGGAAAATAATATTAACACCCCAACGAGCTACATGTGTGATATTCTCATTGCTTCCGTCGTCATCCTCCGGCTCCTTTGCATTCGTTGCATCAAATCAACCCCCAAACAGCTCCAAACTCACTGCGGTTGTCTTTTCGGCTGGATGCCCCACCACCTCCAACTCCGAAACGATCCAATACCCCCCGATTTGTCCTCATTTGCGATGGCTGTCCCTCGCTGTGTTTCTCCTCCAAAGGGCCTTCTCTCTCTCTCTCTCTCTCTCGCTCTCTCTCTCTCTCTCTCTCTCTCTGCCCCTCGCTTTTGTTGCTGAAATGTGTTATCAGCCCCTCACATCACCACTGAGCCTCCAAAACTGCGCACCGATACTTTTTTTTTTTTTTTAATTCCCGGCTCGGCTCTGATGAATCTCTTCAAGGAAAAAAATAATAATTTAAAAAAAGGGAAAGAAAACGGAAACGTGACCAAGATGCTAAAATCCCTCAAAATGTATCCACGTTTCTTGCAGGTGAAAAGGCAACCCCTGCTGTCAGGCTCAGTTTATGTAGCCTGTATATGTGTACACACATAGGCTACACGCTCTCATACAAACAGATATATATCAATATTCCTCTTGAATCCGAGGTGGGTAAACAGGCTACAGGCTTGAGACTGCATGTGCATTTACATTTACAAAAAAATAGGACGCGGGGTTGTTGTAGCAGCACATTCCCACCGCGAAGGCCGCTCCCCTCCTGGCCGCTGGTCGTGGAAGGTGAAAGACAGGAATAACCAATTCTTGGAGGTTATTATTTTCTCGCTTTCTCTCTCCCTCTCTCCAAAAATAGTAGCCCACTACATTGAGGAGATAGACAGCGCTGAAGAGAGACGGGGTGGGGCCACACGGCGCTCATTGAACCCTGGGAAGGAAGGACCGAGGAGAGGAGAGGAGAGGCCGCTTCGCCTCGTCACGTGGCCCGGGCGCGGAGCAGCGTCACCGGCGCGGCTCTGCGGAGAAAACGGCGCCCTCTTCAAAGAAAACGACCGCACACGGGTTGAAGGGTGGGCGTCACGTACAGCAGCCCGGCCGGGGGCTCCCAGAGCTACTGTTACACGGGCTGTCACCGAGGACACCTCCAACCCTAACACAAACACAAATAAACACACAAATTTACTACATACAATGAAACACAAGTCAACACAGATGTATGTTTGCTGTGTTTAGCCATAGCCTATACAAATTAACCTTTAATCTGAAAGTGTAGAAATAGTGTTATTTGTTTGGTTGAAGCATATTTTATACACCATCTGATAATAACAGCAACAATACTACTATTAGTAATAATAATAACAACAATAATAGTTTAAAAAACAAACATTTAGACATACATTTGTATCTTTTATATCTAAATTGCTCACAGGATGCGTGCGTAAATATCATAGGACCTCATTTATCCATCCATCTTTCCTTCAATCCACCCAGCATGTTCTGGGTGAGAGCCTTGAACCGTCCATCGCAGGGTGACACAATCAGACGTTTCCACCTAGGTGTGTGCTCGGGACGATTACAATTCATCTTAACTGCAGCAACTGGAGGAACCTCTTTGATAGAGGACATGCAAACGGCACACAGTAAGTACTGGAGCCCAGGACCTTCATACTGAAGGTCACCTGAAGGCATCCTTGCACATGCAAGATGTCCAGAGTCATTAGGTGCAACGTAGTCAGACTGTGGTCAAAACAACCAGTTTATTAGGTAAACAGGTACATCTACTGCATACTAATACAATAGCCCTGCAACAAATCCTTTCGCTCTAAAACTTATATTAGAACACAAGACTAAAGTGAGTAGACTATGAAAGTGGTGAAAAGTGTGAATTATTACGCCTTGTTTCATGTCTTTAAACTTTAATCCTAAATTACTGTTACTGCACAGTCAACATCTTTACCAGACTAATAATATTTATAGCATCATTAATGTTAAAACAAACTTATTATAAACAATGTTCATACACAGGTCCTATGAGAGGTTTTATAATTAGAATATATGTCAACAAAAAAATACCAACAATTATTTCTGTCCTATTTTCTAGGCTTATTGTGGGAATTCTGTACATTTGAGATGAAATCATAGTTCTTCAAACTAATTATCCTTTCATATATAGTCACAGGGGCAGACCACCAGCTATATTGCTGTTAGGTCTGTTGAACACTAGGTGGCAGCAGTCTTCCAATGCTGAGCAGCAGGTTTGGGGATTATTTCTGTCAACTCTATCCTAACAGTGGCATAATTGTCATACATTTGTATGTAAACAGGTAAAAAGAAACAACAACGTTGATTTAAAAGTATTTTCTGAAGTTACTTTGCAAAGTTACATTGACTGCCGCCTAAAGTTTTTCTCTAAATAGTCTTAAATGTTCTGGGTATAGTTTTGGAGATGAAATCTGAACACAAATAAAACTATTTAAAATTGATTTGATTTGTTGAGGCATTTTCTTTAAAACACACACTTCCTGATGATGATCTTTTTCCTTCTCTCTATGTGACTTATGAAAACACCCTGTATCCTGAGCCCAAACCTTCAAACTCCACCCAGATCCACAAGAAGGGCAAAATGCAAAAGATGATTGGTCCCAGAAACAGTGAAATAGATCAGAGGACTAAAAGCTGTGGCTCTGTATGTTAATCCCCCCGGCCGTCCTCTGGGCTTTGCGGTGGGCTTTGAGTGTTGTGCTGACCTGCTTCCCTCTGGAGCTTGAGGCCAAATCAGTCAAAATCTCAGAGGACCCATCCTCCATCTGTTTGGCTCACATGAAAAAATGATTGCCATGTCTCCTTTCCTTCATTTGGTTTTCACAGTATGTCATCTCTAAATGTCTCCGTACATCAACTTGATGAAGTAATTATTAACAGGTTGAGAGACCAGACGCACAGATAGAAAAGTTTACCTTCCTTTGCTTATGCAAAACACAGAAAAAACCCTAGCTAACATTAAAACTGGAGCCAAGTCATAACGTCAAGCATTAAATCACAAGCTTGTTTTGTAAACATTAGTTGTGTCAGTGTGTTTACATACACAGTCTACCATGTGAAGGGCCCCCTTGTAGAACGTTGGTGCTTCCCATTTAGCTCTTAGTTGTGCTAAACGCTCCCTTTATCGTGAACGTGTTGGGACAAAACATGCATTGAAATAAAAAATTGCAAATCCCGGCTCCTTTTCACACATTACATGTGCACACTAATAGTGCACATTCCTCAGATTGCATACCGTGAGAGTGTAGTATCAACAGCTTGGACAGCAGCGGTGGAGGTCGGACAATATGTTAAATGTCAGAGGAACTGATGTGAGACCTTTCCCGGCAACCGATCAATATTGGCTCAGCACTCAATCAAAACCCGGGCATTAAAAATTTGCAAGGATTTCCCAATCATGCATCGACACGATGGCAGTTAGCTCACAAGCTGAGCATAAATGATCAATCAATCCTTGACTCACTCTGAACTACACCTAATTCTGATCTTAAAACTAAAACTTTGACTATAATAATAACTTCCCAAACACTTTTCCTCATCTTCCTATTCCTGTGTCTCATAAGTAGTTACACACGCACACACGCACGCACACACACACTTTCTCTGCCTACAACCCCACCCAAGACCCTTTCTCAGCACGTCACTCACAGCTCTTTTTAACTGCACTGTCATGAACTTTTAGCGACCTACTCAGCACTCGTTCTCATCCTAATCAATTTAGATCTACTGCTGCGGAGTAATTGAGTGTGTGTTATCTCCTTTCATTGAGTCCGAGGGTTTATCTGTCCACAGAGGAGCCTCGTCGGTGATAATCTACAGACAAACGCACACAATGAAGTTATTAGCTTGGTTTGGGCTTAGTTAACAAGGTTAGGATCTCCTGGATCGCTTGTGGTGTTAAAATAAATGGAGATGAATAAATGAGATGTGATGGTATTCTGAGCATTTTGTAAAACTGAGGAGAAGAAAATAACTGAAGCTCCTCTTATCTTATTATTTTTTTGCAGCGTAAACCCAGAATGTCTTCTTTTCAACACCACTTTGTTCACAAAATAGTTTGTCATTAAATACAGCAGTCGCACAAACTAACAATTACTTTCCTGATTGATGAATCGTTTAGTGGATAAAATGTCAGAAAATAGTGATAAACGCCCAATACCATTTCATAGAACCTGATGTACTTTGATCCGCCTTCGATTTGCTCTCGTGGGAAAAGCAGCACATCCTCATAAATACCAAGCTGGAACTTTGGCAGTTTGCTTGACAAATGACTTGAACGATTAATTGATTCACAAAATAATTGTGACTATTAATTAAGCTTTAGTCTAACATGCTATTTCTGCATAGAAGCATTGCTGTACTTTATGTAGTGACCTTGTTCTGTATATATGAAAACCCACAACTCAGCTGATTACACCCTCAACACGTAACTGACGTGTCTCAATGAGTGTGAATTCAAACTTAAGTGAGCATACAAATAAGATTAATCTTTATGTTTCCTAAAACCCAACTTTACAAAGTGCTTTACAGCAGGATGGGATGCGATGCACATGAGAAACTGAATCCATAAGCAGGAGACATGGAGATTTCATGGCACTACTGACACGAGACACAATTTTGTTTAAACATTTTGAGCTATTTTTGGTATTTTAAGCAGCAAGTCTTTGCTTGTTCTGTTCCACACTGACCCTGTACTGATGTGCTTCACATTAAGAAATGAACAGGATACACTACACAGAATAATCAACAGAAATTTGACAGCATCCAGTGCATAAAATACCTGCTTGAACTGGTGATCCATTAAGTTAACAGGCTCTTTAAATGTCTGTCACTGGTAATAAAACCGCAAGTTACTCATTTTCCAGACTCACCCTGTTAACACTTGTGCAGACTTAGTCCCAGCTGCTATTTCAGCAGGTTTGTCTTGTTAGTCTATGCTGTGTAGAAACAAAAAGTCATATCAGATCTTCCTTGGAGGATGGTGCAATGTTTTCTCTTCTATTTTGGAGCAAAGTTAATGTTTTTGCTTGTCTCAGTCCTCGCATTGATCATTCCTCTGTAGTCACACCAGCTCTTAATGGCCTCACAACCATGAATATTAGATACACTTCCCTTCACCCAACGGCGCAAATATGATGAGCTAGCCTGACGCGGCTGTACAGAAACAAAACACAGTGCTGTATGAGTATCGAGCTGGATTACAGAAATAAAGAAATCAGACATTCAACACAATGCGTGAATGAACGCAAAGACACCTGCACGCACGAGCTGTAACAACCTTTAAGCACAATCCCGATCAAAGCCGTCATAATATTGTGTGCCTGGTTTTATGTATCAGTGAAAGCATGTTTTGCAGCGATGTAGTGATAGCGGATATTCTCCTGAGTGAGATTAGCCTCAATGTGAGGACAGTAACAGAGATGCTGGGTCACAACCCATTATGTCTGGGAGAGAGACAGACAGAGAGAGAAAGAGGAGGAGAGAGAGAGAGAGGAGGGAGGGAAAGGAGGGTGTGACAGAGACACAAGCAAAGATCATTTTCACCCAATTTTAAATCTAGATTCTCTGCTCTCTCTCTCTCTCACAGCTGCCTGTCACTGGACTGACAGCATCTCCGTCCTGTTATAGTTTGAGTGTTTTGGACTCAAATTATATTTTCTGTATTTTTCACTGCCGCTTTTCAGGATGCTTTGACTGAGGCTTCATAGATGTTCTTCTGAGAAATGTGTGAGCTGGTTGGAGTTCTCCCCCCCCCCCCCCCCCCACATTGCTCAGACATTTGCGTATTTGTGCAGACATCTAGAGGGAGATAGTACCTAACGGAGCAGTGTGGCGGTCTCTGACACAAAGACGGAGACATGGCAGGGGACCTCGTGGTCGGGATGCTCTATAACTTATTACTACCACTGCTCCTGCTGACTGGTGAGTCTATGTCTGTTTAAGCCTTTTATTCATATGCATTTATGCTGATAGAAATTACATTTCTGGTGGGTCCTCTCTCTTCAGTTAGAAAGTAAAGGTTTAAATATACAAACGGAATTTCAGCAGTAGTTTCAAGTCAGAGTAAGAGGTATCTTTAGGTGTCTCGTGGAGATGCTGATAAAATCCTACCAAATCAAATAATCTTGAATTATTTTCCCTAGTGGTTTCTGTGTGGTATCAGCATTAGATTAATTCTAATATATTGGTTATATTTCCTCCCTTTAGTGAAAACAAGTTTCACTGAAGGTGGCGTATTGATGAGTTTTGAGTTTTTGTAGTAAAGCTAGTACATGTGGGCTTACAGCTGAATAGTACTGAGGACAATGCTGATTCAAATTCAGGATCCAACGTGGCTTTCTATGAGGTTCATACATATCTTGTGATATATGAGTGGAGTCTCGAGCGTTGCGATCGAGACGGCGTCTTGCAAGAAGCAGCGTGTGTTTAGTTCAGGTCTGAGATCGACCACGCTCACTACAAAAGATATACCCGAGCAATATGTTTGTATCTAATGGGATTTAAAAATATTGAAGTGTGCTGTGTAACTTTGACTGTTGTCTTAGATAATATGTGGGGTCTTACGTACCCATGTGCTGCAAAGTTGACGCTTGACCTCATAAAAGGTGATGATAATTTGAAATTTTGTAAGGTGTTAAAAGATATTAGTTTATATTTGCCGATGGGCAAAATGTTTCCAGACCGTCAGACAAGTTATATGTTGCTTTCCCTTCCTCTCCTTTCCTTAAAAGAAATAGTTTTGTTGTTGTGTTAAACTAGAATGTGATAGAGTGTGGAAAAAAGCATACTTTTTCCAGCTAATAAAGGTAAATTTGCACCTACACGTCTTTTGCGTGTCAGTTTCTTTGCTTGCTAATGTGACCTGCTTGTTATATTTTTCTGTGGACAAGTGAATGAATTCCGACCATTTCTTTGGAACAGATGAAGTAAACGTGTTCTCTCTCTCTGCACCTCAGCATCTTCGTTCCGCTACAATGGTCTGTCGGTGGTGTATTTCCTGTTTTTGCTCACTTTGCCGCTGATGCCGAACCCCAGCCTGGTCACCATGAAAGGTGAGAGGGGCTCCAGAGACAAATTACATCCAGTTCATGTTTGCTCTGATATAGTTACAAAGTAAAAGTGTCGATGATGAATTGAAATTAACTTACAGTCATTTGTGTTTGCAATTTAAGATGATCACATTAAAATAAGACCATTCCACCATGTTACAAATAATTCTCATTGAAAAAGCAATTTCCTCTGTTGCTACAGGGATAGTTTAGATCATTTGAAATGGGGTTGTGTGAGGTACTTATCCTCAGTCAGTGTATTACTTACAGTAGGTGGCTTTCGGCATTCCCCTAGTTTGGAGAAACAGGCAAGAGTCCGGGCACAGAAGCTGAGCAATGTTCTGCTAAAATGTATTTTATATATTCTATTATAAATATATATTATATAAGTTTACGCTATATTTCGAACATTTGTAACGCTTTACCTGAAGCAGTTTTATCCATCTATGCGCTCTTCAAAGCCACAAGACTCCTTGGACAAAAATTTAACACAAACAACCTAACCAACTGAGGCAGCAACAGACTTTGAACGTAATATCAATTTGGTAATTTAGCTGAACTGTAAACTCTTAAATTATGAGAATAGTCAGTTTGATGAGGAGGAAAAACAAAGAGGGAGAATAACGGACATAACACACGAGAGATTATATCGCGTAAGTGTGTGTGTGTGTGTGCTCGGTATTGATCACTGCCTACTGATCAATTAAAGTATCTGTACTCCTCCGTCAAAGTACTTTGTAAAGGGGATGTGGTTGGAACGGTCAAATCAATTATACATAGCTTGGTAATTACAGTGAGGAATTAAAAGATGTGATGTCAGCACCCTGACAGCATTTTCTTTCTTTCTTTCTTTCTTCCCATCCCTCCATCTAAAAACTGTTTGCCTTTCAGCTTGTCTTTGAAAGCTTCATAGGTCCCCCAGTTATCTTCATCTCCCTAATATGATCTCACTCTCCTTGGGCTAAGTGGTCAAGTGTGTGTACATCCTGTGTGCATTTGTTTCATGAGGTTTTTGTACATCCACCGATACCTGGGAGAGTATGTGTGTGTGTGTGTCTACCTCATTGGGAAGCAGAGAGGTTTAAGTGAAACGAAGCTTTCAGTAAAAATCCTGAACATCAACAGCACATTTGCAGCCTCAGCTAATGTTGAGCCACATCAGCTATTAATGCTTTTGTACCTCCAACATTCTGATTACAAGCCTCAAACTCTCGACTGAGATTATGAACTGATGCATTGCTTTGAAAACAAATTCATGTTAAAGCTACCCATTTCTAGCATTTGATTCTAATTCAATTTAAAGCAGTGAAATATATAATGCACATGACTTTTGTGAATGTTGCCTCACACACTGATTTGTTATTAGTTTGTCTGAATAGGTGCAGTCTATCCAAGAGGAATATTAAACTCTATTTTACCTAATCAGAATTTAGGCTTTAACATTACGGGTGAAACTTCTGGATTGGGTTGCACCAGCTATTCCACGAATAAGTTTGTGTGTAACGTCAAACCATACATAAAAACAAGATTTCTATCCACCTCCTATTAGAAGGCAACAACCTCCATGGCTAGGTGTGATACAACGAGACGTCGGTCACTCAAACAATCATGAACAGAAACGTGCTCTTTTCTACGCCTTAATCACTTCAACTGGAAAACAACTTCAACAAAATAACTACCAAGACAGGAATTACAGGGAGCTAAATTGGCTGTTGAGACGCTAATTTCTTTTGATTTAATCTACTGACTTTCGTCGTGTTGGCATCATGGCTCTAGGTATACAATGTCAGCCTGTCGATAGGTCCGTCCATCCCTTTGACCTGATTGAATGTCCTAAATTACATTTAGATATATTGCCATGTCATTTTGTACATTCATGATTCCCAGAGGATGAAGCCTGCAGACTACGGTGATCCTCAGATTTATCCTCTAGTGACACCAGCAGGTTGAGATTGATTTGCGGACCTGTAGTGATCGACTTTGATTGACTCTTCAAAAGATATGTTTGGCTTCTTTGTGAGAAACTTTAGTTTAGTGAATACTCCTCCTGCAGGACTACAATGCACTTGAATACCCAGACTCACATACCTCACTTTAGCTGGCTTATTGATCTGTAAAAGTGCTCACAAAGAGACAGAACCAGTTCAATTTAAAATACTGCCAACTGTCTGGGAGACAATATTCTACTGAAAAATATCTTGAAGACAAGTACGAGGTCCATCAATTAGGGTGTGTGTGTGTGTGTGTGTCTGTGTGTACCACCATCACTGCTCTCTCCTTGGTTTCATTTCCTTTCAGTCATTTTGGCAGTATAATTATATATATACTATATATATATATATATATAATTATACACAAGTTACAACAACTACCATGCACAACTTTTAGAATGCTTAAAATACTTATTTTTGTTATTCTATCCAACTTGTGAAATCTGAAATTGTGAAACGTTTCATGAGCTGCTCCAATTCAGAGGTAAAACAGAGAGATGAACCTTCAACATTTACAGCTGATTTGACATATATTCACCATTAACCAACTCTAACTTTTGTTTCAACCTGGTTTCTCTCATTCGCTGCTGTGTTCAGGTAAAACAGGTGAGTTCTTGAGGCAGCTCAGCTATACGAGCTTGACCTTCCTGACCCTGCAGTGCTTCATGCAGATCCCCTTCGCCTACATCCCTCCACACGGTAAAAACAAACCCGGCTCAATTCACAGATATCAGGAACTAAGAAAAACAGATTTGCCTCCAGCTTGGTGACCTTATTTTATTGTATTTTTTCTACAGTTAGCGGCCACTGGGAAGATGTCCTCTATCATTTGGGCATTATAAGGTATGGGATCACACTTTTCAGGTCACATATCAATTGTTATGCAGTTTACATTAAAAAACATGACTTCTAACCATTTTAGATTGCTTCCTATCTTTCAGGCAGCCTTCTAGTTGATTTCAGTGCAGTATGAAAATCAACCCAACAAGGCTTTTTGTTTTGTTGTCATATGGTAAAGCTGTACCAATAACGTAAAGCTGACAAATGGAAACTACATGTTTACTATGTCAAAAAAGTCTCAACAATTTGATTCTCGTACCTTTCTGGTATGAATGGAGATCAGTGGAGATCAAACCTATGATGATGCTTGTGTTTCCAGGTTCAGCTCGGTTGACGCTGGGAACGTTGTGCGTCTCCTGGCTCCAGATGTGGGCCTCCTCTTCTCTTCCCTCTTCGTCATGAGGCTGTGCAAAAAACGACTGCGCACCGTGCCCCAAGTCACTCTGCATGAGAACGGAGTACCGCCGTCTGACCCCGAGGTAACACATCTACCGTTATGACTTTATAATGCGTTAACAAAGCATGTTGATATCAGTCTGATTGTTTGATGGGTCTGGCAGGAAGTGGAAACATCTGAAACAGACTCTGAGGGAGGAAGCGAAACGGAGGGCTCGTCCTTTGACAGCTCAGATGAGACCACGGTGCCGGTTCAGTCGGCTCCGCCCCAGTTTGTCCAGAAGCTGATCGTTTTTGCAGCCGGACTGAGGCTGCTGCTGGCAGCAATCATGAACACAGCAGGGAAAGTGGTGGTGACTTTACTGCTGGGGCTGGCAGGTACAATACAGCAGCTGTTGTGTGAGCATGCAGGTGTATTTTAGTTTTAAAATGTTGAAAAGTCTATTTTAGACTTTTTTCTCTCTTGGGTGTGTGTGTGTGTGTGTGTGTGTGTGTGAGCAGGTATCACACTGCCATCCCTCACCTCAGGTGTGTATTTCGGGGTGTTTCTCGGGCTGGTGTGGTGGTGGGTGTTCAGCCGCTCCATCAGCCTGCTGCTCTTCAGCTCCCTGTGCGTGATGATGGCAATCTTCAGTGGAGGACACCTGCTGGCTCTGTACCTCTACCAGCTGCCTCTGTCCCAGCAGCTCGTGCCCCCAGAAGATGTCTACGCAAGGTACAGAAGTCATTAAAATGTAGGATTAGACTGATATACTGGACTGATATGGTGTTTTTTATTGAATATCAGGTTTCATCAATTTTATGTTTGTTTCAGGCTCTTAGTTTTTCTGTGAATAACTGAGGACAAATATTTCAATGCAAGGTGCATCCTCATTAGAATCAGGTCATGGAGTCAATCATTTTAGACTTTGTTCTGGATGTATTCACTGGATGTAATCACTTTGCCTTTTTTATGTTTGCATTTGCGCTATATAGAGTAGCAGGTGGAGATGAGAAAAGGCACATAAATGATTTAGACCTTTGTCTAATGATTTGTTTGAAATTGCCCTTTACACTTTTCCTGGTTGGTTTATCTCTTTTGCACTAAAGTTTGACAATATACAAGCTCACATGTATTCTTATTCCTCTCTCCACTCTTACTCTGTCCCTCACAATCTCTCCATTCATTCTTCCTTTCCGTCTCCATGCTGCACTCCCTCCCCTCTACCTGTCCCAGGTTGTTTGGTATGACAGGAGTGGTCAGAACCAACGGTTCAGACCCGCACGTTCTTGGTCTGCACCCACACGTCAGCTGGCCTGACTTCATCAACCCTTTGGTTCTACTGCTGCTCTACTACACACTAGTGGCTCTGCTGCACAAATGGGCTCACATCACGGAGGTTTGTGAGAGCGTATTAAACGGGAAGCTCTTTTTCTTCCAGAGGGATGGAGGCTAGTTTCCAATATTACTTCTACTGCCAAACTGGAAAGTTGACTAGAATTACTTGCAGTGCTAAACATGCAGGCACATAAACTTCACACCGTATTCAGACTATATTAACTTACGTGACAGGCATTTAATAGCAGTTGTGTTACTCAGGATACTGTTGATGATGAGGAGTGTGACAGTCCAGTGGAAAGTCCAGAGGCTCCTCCAAGCTTCTCCAGGGTCATCTACATCTCAGGAGACAAGCAGGAGGTAACCTGCAAACAATTACATGTTTCTCCTTATTATTATTGTTTGATCACAGGAATACTGTTAATGTATTATGTCAGTTATCAGAACGCTGCTGTTCGGCTCATTGTTAGTTACTCTGGATAATAATATCAGCACATCTGTACAGCCGCATGGTTTTCAAGTTAGCGTTTCAAAATTGGCAGCAATATTTCGTAACACACCTAAGATTCTCTCTATCCTTTTAGCTTTTGAGCAGCACGGATGATGAAACCTATTTGACGGAAGAGGTAAATCATATTATTGATGAATATTGTTTTTGAGAACAAAGTCTAAATTCACAGTATGGTATACTCTCTTTCCTCAGCCAATGGTTTTAATGACTGGGAGTTCCTGGCAAGATGTCGATGACAATGATCTCAGCTCTCTGTTAGAAGGGGCCGGGTATACAAACTGTTACCTTCCACCACAGTATGAAGTCAAACGCTCACCATCACATGGTAATTTTCACACTTATCGTATCTCTAAATACGTGACCTCAGCAACAACTGTTTTCATAAATTTGAATTGACGGACCGTATGTTGGGTTGTCATAAAATCTCAGCGATGCATACATTAGTTTGTTTGGTTTGTTTATTAAATATCTTCATGTCGTGCTTTTTCCCTCCCTTGTGCTAGAAACAGACGGAGGGGGAGAAGTGGGAGAAAACAGTGAGGAGAACCTGAAGACTCTAACAGAGACCTCACCTCCCCCCTCAGGCCCGAGTGGCCTGGTAATCTTTGGACTGCTGGTGCAAAAACACAGCTATGTCAGCGCCCTTATCATCATGATGGTGAACTATACTTACAACAGTTTGAGTTTGTGCGGCAAGTCTTTTAGCAACCCTGACTAGTGCCATCACGGAGGTCGACAGGAGAGAACAAATATCTAAAAAGGATAATTTGTTCTGCTGTATGTGTAGCGTAGGTCTGCTCAGTACTGTAGATAACGTAACATAAGATTAGATCAAAGAAGATAAGGAGGGTTCATATATGTTACAGCAGTGCAAATGACCAGCCAAAGAGCATAATTATAAAATACTATAAACATTTTATTAAAACTCTTAAATTAAATTAAATTATTACAAAAGACCACTGTGGGGAATATTTATTTATACAGTAACTGTATGTAACTATCTTTTTATTATTGATTAATTAGTGAATTGTTTTTATATTCATTGATTCTAGTTTAAGGAAAGGAAAATCCCCAGAGCTAAAGGTGATGTCTTCAAATTACTTCTTTGATCAGACCAACAGTCAAAAACCCATAAGTGAATAAATGCAGAATGATATAATGCTAAAAGAGAAATGCAACATTTTAGGAGCTGGAACCAGAGACTGTTAGGTATTTTTTGTTGATAAATTACATAAAATATCATCATAATAGGTTATGATTAATTTTCTAGCCTTAACTTTTGATTGCGTTGAGGTTAGCTATCTATGCTAACTAGTCTGCAGGCTAATTAAGTAGCTAACGCTTAACACACTATGGTAGCATTAGGAACGTTAGCGAATTGAGTGGATGTAAAACAATGTAATTGTTATTTTTGACAGGTTGTTTGTTAGTTTAGCTCACCAAATATCATTATCGAAACGAATATCCAATACTTTACGTGGAAAACAGCACAGACATTGACATTAACCACAGTCTATGGCATTAAGGCTAGCTAGCATTAGCTTAGTAACATTAGCTTTTAGCATTAACTAAACTCCTTGACAGGAAATTCAAGAATAGTGTAAAAGTTTGACAGGAATAGCTGTTTGGCTGTAACAATGTCACAATGTAAAATATGTATTCATAGGTGTGGAGTATCACCTACAACAGCTGGCTGACTTTTGCCCTGCTGGTGTGGTCCTGTATCATTTGGATGATGCGAGACCGACGCCGCTACGCCATGCTGTCCGCCCCTTTCCTGGCTGTGTACGGCACCGTGCTGCTGGTGCTGGGCTTCCTGAGCGGGCTGCGTCTGAGCCGGGCCGAGCTGTACCCCGGTCTGCCCCCTGCTGTGATCACGGACTTCGACCTGAACAGCTACCACCCTGCGCCCTGTGTGCACCTGGGAGCCAAGGTGAGACGGAGAGGGGGTGAAAAGAAGGCCCTCTGAGACAAATCTGTAATTTGGGGCAATACAAAATAAATTTAATTGAATATGAAAATATGTTTTGTTGACGTTAATTTAAAAAACGTTATGAGGTCAGCTAATAACTTGGCGTAGGAAAAGTGGTGGATTGTAACTAGTACTGGACTACAATTTTGAGGTAGACTACTTGTACTCTACTTTAGTAGAGTTCCATTTTGTGCAACTTTAAACTTCTACTCCACTACATGTTGCCAATCAATAATGTAGTCTACTCCACTAACATTACATTTATTTTACAACATAGGGGTTAAATTAGGCTATTGATGCTTACATAAATGCATTAGCTACTTTAATTCTGTGATACATATATTATCATAAAATGGGCCATTCTGCATATTGAGTACTTTCACTTTTCATACTTCAAGTACGTTTTGATGTTAATATACTGTATACTTTTTACTTTAATGTAGGACTTTTACTTGAGATGGAGTATTCTTACACTGTGGTACTGCTACTTCTACTTAAGTAGAATATCAGAGTATTTCTTGCTAATCCAACTACACTTACAAAGGTTTGATTGTGTAAATGTTAATGTGCCTAAAGAAAGTATTTATCTAGGCCTATCATATTAAATGAGCAATAAAAGTAATACGTTTTACTTATGAATTACTAATTGTTTAACATAGCTGATCTTCATCATCCAGACTGTGTGCGAGTGTTTTGATCAGATTTGAATAACATCTTCCTGGCAACATGAGCACACATTCTAGTTGCTGTCATCAGGTTCAGATTTAGATTTTCATAGTGTTAAATTGAGATTGGTGCATGGAAATACCACTTATGTTGGACCAGTGACAAGAACACAGAGAAAACTGAAAGACTGTTTAAACTATAACAGTGTGTTCATGTGGATCCCATCACTTATTGTAAGAAGCTGATAAGGAAAATGAGTTGTCAGGTTCTTTGGTGCAGATAGGACAGAAAGCTAAACAGAGCTGCCAACTAGACACTTTCAGATCAATCAATTCAGTCAAACAAGATCTTTTCAACTGCACCCACAGATCAGAGTCTGATAATTGTGCATTGACAGGTTATTTTTTGCAACTTTTTTTTATAGCCAAGTTTTTTCCTATCCAGATTGTATTATAGTTGTTACATAAATATGAATTTGAATTAAACAATGTTTACCAAAGCAGATTGTAAAACCGTGTGTGTCTGTGTGTTTTGTGTGCGTGCTGCAGGTCTTCTACAGCTTCAGCTTTTGGTTGATGTTTCGTCAGCAGCTGAAGGAGAGACAGGAGGAGCAGATCTTAAAAGACGAATCTCTAGATGAAGTCAAAGTCCTGCCACGTAATTTATTTTCAAATTTCCTTGACAAAGATTACAGCTACTGTGTTAGAGAATAACATTTTGCTTGGAGTAATCATAATGTAAGACCTGTGTACTCATGAAAAACATCCTGACATGTAGCCAGGCTGTGACCAACTGTTTGATGAACAGTGTCTCTCTTTTCTTTTCTCCTCCTATTCTCCTTCTGTCCATCAATTCTTTCCCGTATCTCCACGCCCTTCTCGTCCTTCTCTTCTTGGTTTCCTCCATATCAGCGGAGGAAAGTCCGCCATCGCCTTTGGCAGCGATGCTGATCTCAGTAGTCAAAGGGACGCTGGTGAAATACTGGATCCTCCTCTGCTGCTCCATGTTCTTTGTGGTCAGCTTCTCTGGAAAGGTATCTATTGACAAACTAAGAATGGGTGAAGTCCCGTTCATGACTTGTGTCTAATCAAACTTTGCCAAACAATAATGTGAATGTCACGGTAATAGGAATAGCATTATAAGCTGTATGTGAGAATTATTCTGCTGAGAGAGCTTCAGGGCACATGTGTAGTGATTTGTCTTGATAGTCTTTCCCTATTGTTGTCTCCATTTTATCATCTGCTGTGGTGACCAAATTTTCCCACAGTGTTAATTTAAAGTTCCTGTCATGCAATCTGTCATCATTCCACTTCATACATGAGCATTTGTGCTGTCAAAGACCTACCGAGGAAGAACTACACTCTATAATCGTCTCGTAGATCAGGTCACTTATCACAATACTATTTCAGGTACAGTACTTGGGAAGGTTTACATGATCGTATAGGTGGCTTAAAATCTGAGGTGAAGAATAAATGACAGAAAATGTTTTTGTATTTTTCTATTCTATTTTTTGGTCTTTATTTCAGATACTGTAAAGAATGTATATGTACTTTACACAATATATGTATTTTGAGAGCCACAAAAAAATTGAATCACAAAAATGAGTACATTTACAAAAAAAAGAATAATATCTGCATGCCGTCAAAGGACTTTTTGGGTCCAGGTGTCTACGTAATCTTTGGTAGATTTCCTGCATGTCGAGCAAATTGTTAGCTGCCTATCATATTTTATTTTATTTCAATTTACCTCATTTTGACTGTTTCACCTGCTTAGGTGGTCGTCTACAAGATCCTCTACATTGTGCTGTTCCTCTTCTGTGTTGTCCTCTATCAGGTTAGTGATGTTAGTGATCTGACTTTAGTTGCCAAGCTTCTTCATTGAAGATGTAACTTACAGAACTCGCTGCGGCTCGTACAGTAACTACATGTATGTTACTCCTCGGTGTGAAAATTGTTTATTACATTTATTCTCTGAGCAGATGATGGGCGTAAATTTGATATGGAGATGGCAGGGCTCAATAAGTGGAGAGGAAATTTGCTTTTATAGTTGACACGTTGTTGCACAACACACTAAGCTGCGATGCTTTCAGGTTCATCTTACACTGTAATGCGTTGACTCCTAAGTTATCATTAGTGAATCATTCAGCTGTTGTTTGGGCATAAAAACGCTCGGCTCTTATATGAACTGGGAACGCACACACAGACTATTTGCCACTCATCAATTCTATTTTACAGTTAAAAGTATTGATTATGACTCATAAACACCTACACAGTCATTTTTTGTTTCTGTTTTCCTGTTTTGTTTTTTTCTCCACCATCTTATGTTACTGCTGACATTTTAGAAACACAGAAGGCACTTATACAGGAAGGCCTAATGGCTGTAGAAGTGACGTAAGACAAGACAACACCACTTGTCTGTTCGGACAACATCAGCAACACTGTTTACTGGTGTTTAGAGGTAACTTGTTTGGAAGATGCAGAACATTCAGGACAAACTGCTTTACAGTGTCGTGTTTTACCTCTTTACTTTTCATAAAACAATGTTTTTCTTTTTACAAAATGTACCAAAACACTGGCAATGAGGAAGATCTTGGCTAGATAATCTGAAATGAAATCCTACCCTCTAAACTAAAAGGCCAATCTGCTTTTAACTGACATCAAACACTGTTACTAAGCTTGTTTACAAGATATTTAGTCTGTTGTCTCTCCCCTCAGATCCGTTACGACGTGTGGCGTCGGGTCCTGAAGACGTTCTGGGCGGTGGTGGTCGGTTACTCCATGGTGGTGCTGATAGCCATCTACATGTACCAGTTCAGTAGTGTGTCTGGGCTGTTCAGACAGATCATGGGCATGTCGGAGGAAGGGTGAGTTTTTTTAAGAGTCCCGTTTCTTGGGAATGAAGCAAGAAAATGATTTTGTCAGACAGCAGACTTGGCCCTTCTGGTTAGTTATCACAGCATTACACCTGTCTGACTTTTCAGTCTTCGCGACCTGGGTTTGGAGCAGTACGACACAGTGGAGCTGTTTGCACGTATCCTGCTTCCTGCTGTGTTTCTATTGGCTTGTATCCTCCAGCTGCACTACTTCAACTCGGACTTTCTGACTCTCACTGACCTCGACAACGTACCTGTTAGACAGGCTTCCAGGTGAGACGGCAGGAATATGTGCAGACAAGGAACATTCTGCTCAATTGACAATAATGTGACAGTGTCGCTAAATATGTCAAGCAAGGAGAAATGAGATCACTTATATTAAAATTGACTCACGAAAAGCACAAAACCGCAACAAAAGACTACTTTCAACAAGTTAAATCTGCTCATTATCTAACAGACAATACAGCAAAATGTTGTTGTAAATTAAAGAGGTTTTACTAATCTTATATTATATTCAAAACATTACAAGTAAAGATATTAAAATAAAACAAACACATACTGTTTCTCTACTTTATATAAGTTCTGATTGACTGTTAAACATATTGTATATCTCTGTTTGTCTCATTTATCTTTTCCATCTTTCTCTCCACCCAGAGAAGAAGAGCTCAGGAGTTTGGTCAATGTGATTTCTGAGACGTAAGAGCTGCATTTATTCCTCCATAAATGTTTCGTTGTGCTCACTTTTCAGATGACCCATCACAACAGTATCTAGATATGATCAGTGTTTAATCAGTCAGCTGGACACACATAGTGTGAATGTATTGCCTCTGAATCTTACAGGTAGAACGACAAGTCCTGCTTAGGTTGTGTATAAATATTTCAACATTGAGTTATTGACTTTATTCAGTGTTCATCACAGTAACAGGAATATCAGTCATGCTCACTGTAGTGTTCAAACAACTCTCTTTAATTTCATTCCCAGCATTAAAGAAAACATTGAAAAGATTCAGAAAAGGTAAGGCTGTTGTTTGACTCTTGATTCTTATTGGTTAAACGGATCAGCGTTTGTGTCTACAGTACATGTTGTATTATATTTATTTGGTATATAATTCATATCTATACATACTTTGTGTGTTTTGAGGTGAGGTAAAGTTGAATAAACAATGTGTGGATACATGTCTGCATATGTTTTTCCAATCATTTTGTAAATATTTAAGTACATTTTTTGTTGTCCTCCAGACTTGTAAAGGAGCAAATGGAAAATGGGAAAAGTCAGGACACTCTGCACAGCGTTGGACAACAAACCTCCTCAGAGAAAGGAGCTGGAGAGCAGGAGGAGACAACAGAGGAGGGTAACTATAGCTCAAGACCAAAAATGGCTCTTCAGCCTCCCTTTGTGAGGTCAATTAGGAGTGGGATAAATTACACAAAAAATGTATTCCATACACTGTTATGTTTTCCTCTTCGGTTACACAGATACCACAGTGTATCACACATGAATGACTTGCCACTAACTGCTGACTGAGCCGTATGAGAGATGATGTTCCCTACCCTTGATACCGTCTTTTCCTCCCAGAAACTGTCGCCAGCAGTCACGAGGACAAGTGGGTTGTGATTGTGGACCGGTCGAGCCTGCTGCTCATTCAGGCCATGTTAGGACTCCACAGGCTCCAGGAGCAGAGCTGGAGACTGCTGGAACTCCACAGCCTCAAAATCGTGTCCTCCGGCATCATCTGGGTGTCACTGCAAGAGGTGAGATGTTTGATCTGTGCACATATGTGTGTGTGTGTTTAAAAATGTGTAGGTATGTGTGTGTATACAATCCCCTGATATTGTTTTACGTAACGTGAAGGTAAAGTCAACCAATAAAAGGCAACATTTTTAGCCTTTAATAACTTTTTCACAGGTTTCTCTAATGAACTTGCTCTTCCTGGTTCTGTGGGTGTTTGCGCTTCCGTTCCCACGATTACGACCTACAGCGTCCAGCATCTCTGCTGTGTGGGCCTGCGTCATGGTGGTGTGCAAGATGTTTTACCAGCTCAAAGTCATCAAACCCATTGATTACTCTTCCAACTGCACCGCTGTGAGTAGCCATTACTGTGTGTGTTTGTAACAGTTACCTAAAGCGAATCTAATGCTTTTGTCGGCAGCTTGACAAGCGGCACAGCTGGATCACCTGTCAGTGGGCTTTGACGTTGTTTGTATGTCAGGGTCTGGTGCTGTCCAACAGCTCGGGCCTGGATGATGGAGCGGAGCTGAGGGGGAAAATGGTGGAGCTGCTCGGGAGGTCCATTCTCTACATCGAGCCCGTGGACCCCGTCTACTGGTGTGGTGCGCTGCGTAAATGTGAGGGCAGGATCCTCCCCTGTCTCAGGGTACGCTGACACACCTGCCAAAGTCACAACATCACACAAAACTGTTTTGCATTCTATTATATAATACCAAATACACTCAACCAGATTCAGGCTCTAACACTCTGGACTATGTATTGTGTATATAAACTGCAAAGCCTGTTAATAGCTGTTTGTAACCAAGGGAAGTAAACTCCTTGCTCTGAAGCTTGCTGACCAGGACCGAACAATTAAGACCTCACAGATAGAAAGACATACAACTGAACTCCAGAGACACATTGGTTGGTTTTTGAAGTCTCTCCACAGTCCTTTGGATTCAGATTTTCTGTGTTCTGTGTTGTAGAACCATCTGATGGTGCTCGGGCTGCTGGTGTTTGAGGCGACCGTCCATCGGCACCAGCTCTACTTCCGTCTGCATAACGACCTAAAGTCCCCGCCCTTCAGCATCATCTTCCAGGGCATCACGAGGCAGCACCTGGATCATGGCGTCCTGCCCTGCATCAAGTACTTCATCAACTTCTGCTACTACAAATTTGGACTGGAGGTACTTTTAAGGGCCCGAAGTGTGTGTTATCTGAACCGTTCAAAGTATCTTTCATTGACTTCTTAACATGCACACACTTCTTCTTAGATCAGTTTAATCGTGGCAGTCAACGTGATCGGTCAGAGGATGGATTTCTATGCCCTGGTCCATTCCTGCGTCTTATTGGCTGTCCTGTCACGGCGACGCAGAAAGGCCATCGGGGAGGTGTGGCCTAAATACTGCTGCTTCACTGCAGGGCTCATGGTGCTGCAGTACCTGCTCTGCATTGGCATCCCTCCGGCTCTCTGTGTTGGTATGGACTTTTTAATAATTCTGTGATTCCGTGAAATAAACGATTGATATAATTATATATAATTCATATCCAGTTCCTGACAACTTTAACATTTGCAGTTTATCACCAGGTGTGTGGCACGCACAAAATTATGCATTTTTATAAAAAACTTCACCAGTTTGCTTTGAAAAAACAGATGAGGAACTGGGTGGCATGAGCAGTGATAAAGACAAGAGTGACACAAATCAAAGGCTATAGTGCCAAATACAAGACATTTAATGAAAGAAACTATGCAAAACATCACAGCAAAGAACACATAGTATGAAATATGTCATTGATTAATCTGTCATTCATGTTTTTATTTAACCAATTAATGGTAAAATAATATCAAATTTCAAGGTGATGTCCTCAAATAGATTACAGTCCAACAAACAAAAGATATTACAGTCAGTTTACAATGATAGCAAATGGAGAAAAGCAGCAAATCATCACATTTTACAAGCAGGAACTAGAGACTGTTTATTGTATTTAAATCAATTATGTAATTAATCTGTTTTCAACAGTCTGCAAAAAATGTTCTACTTATTGACCAATAGACAGCAAATAATGATTTATTTTTGTATTAATTCATTATTTGTTTGGTCTATCAAATGTCATAAAAAAGTGAAAGATGTCCATTAATGGAGTCCAAGTTAAAATCTTCAGATTGCTTCTTTTATCCAATCATCAGTCCGAATCCCACGAATATTACGTTAACTCTCGTATATGACAAAGAAAAGCTTCAAACTCTCACATTTGAGAAGCTGAAACCAACAAAAGTTTGGTGTTTTTGCTTGTAAAACCGACTAAAACAGGTTATCAACTATCAAAATATTTGCTGATTCATTTTCTGTCACTTGACCTGTTAAATATATCGTCAACTCAAAAATGTCACCGTCTACATATAAGTCTCCTTGAACGTTTTTTTTCCTCATCAGATTACCCCTGGAGATCTGCAGTTCAACCTTTGACCTCTAATGTCATTAAGTGGTTTTACCTGCCCGACTTCGCCATGAGACCCAATCCTTCATTCATATTCTGTGAGTTTCACTTCTCCATCTGTATGCTCCTCTCTTCTCTGCTGACTTTGAACCTGTTCCTCCTCTGTATTTTAGATTTTGACCTCCTCCTCCTGTCTCTCTCCTGCTCTCTACAGATGACCACCTCCTGTTGCTCTGCTCGTCTCTGCAGTGGCTGGTGTTTGAGGAGGAGAACCGAGCAGTAGTGCGACTGATTGCTGGAGACAACGTTGAGATCAGCCGCAGTCTGGATCCTTGTTCCTTCAACCAGTTCGTACCTGTAGATAACTTCCTTCACTGCAGGTCAGAAACAGAACCCTTTTTATTTTCAAGTGTTTTTCTTTCCATTATATCTCAGACTTGTCTTTGTCTGAATGTCGATTTGAATATTTCATGTTTATCTATACAACCAAAACTCATTGTATTGATTTATTTTCTTGACTCACTCACTGTGAGTCACCCTCAGAGTCTAAATGTATAGACCTGAGATTAAAAAAAACAGGAAATAGCCTGAACTCCATAATCCAGCACTTAGTTAATCTCTTCCAACAGCTTCCTGCTCTGTAGGTTAAACCGCTGGTGGAGAATATTTTAGTCCACACATCATGGTGTGTGGTTGCTCAAAGAGTATTAAGGGGTGGAGTTAGATCATTACTTTATGTGTGCTTTCAAACTCATGAAAGCTGTTCTGGTAAACTGAAACTGCTGCCTAAGCAGTCCTGGACATCTCCCATTTAGTTTACGGGATGCTTCTCACTTTTTACGAAGAGTCTTCATCAGTGTCACAGACAAAGCAAAGCAGCTGTGTTGTTTCATTGGCTGATGAAGTTGGTTTTGAGTTGGAGAGTTGATTGTATTTTATATGTCGATAGATGTCGATCATCACATACTCTGGGTCTCATTGACAGATGGCATGAGGTGTTTTGCGATATTATTTACTGTAATAATGAATGAACAGCCATTAACACCATTAAAACAACATCAACAAATTAACAACCATTAACTAACACATGTGTTTAAGGAATAGTTTGACATTTTTGGAAATTCACATTCTTGCCGAGAGTTCGATGAGAAGATTGATACCACTCTCATATATGTATGCTAAATATGAAGCTACAGCCAGGAAACGGTTAGCTTAGCTTAGCATAAAGACTGGGAACGAAGGGAAACAGCTAGCCTCATGAAGCATGGTGTATTTTATAACTTTGGACAGAGCTAAAAAAAAGAGGCGATAGAATTATAATTTTTGTACAGAGACGTGAGTGTGGTGTCGATCTTCTTACCAAAGTTTTTCACAAAATTTCAAACTATTCCTTTTAGTAAAATTCTGTGATACAAAAACGTCTCTGGTTCTGATATATTTTTTAAAGTCTCTTTGAATGACTCTTTGTCTGTTTCTATCTGTTCTGGCAGCATGTTTTTTTATGTTTTTTCAGCGTCCCTCTCTGTCTGGTCCTCAGGTGCTACCTCGACATGGTGAAGGTGTTTGTGTTCAGCTACTTCTTCTGGCTGGTGCTGTGCCTCATCTTCATCACCGGCACCACGCGGATCAACATCTTCTGTCTGGGCTACCTGGTGGCCTGTTTCTACTTCATGTTGTTTGGAGGCAGCGTGTTGATGCAGCCTGTCAGGTACATCCTGCGACTGTGGGACTGGCTCATCGGATACACCTGCTTTGTGATTGCAATGAAGAACCTGCTGTCTGTGAGTGTCCACACAGTAAACCAGTGCAAGCACCCACCACTTAACTTGTGAGCCTCTTGTGCGGGCTCTACGCTGTCAGTTACAGCCTCTTTCTGCCATTCCTGTGTATTTTGTGATCAGCTCGGATCTTGTGCCTACCTGGACAGCCTGTTGAAGAACGGCTGCTGGTTGATTCAGGCCTTCAGCATGTTCTGCACCATCAAAGGCTACGACGTCCGTAAGTGTCTGCAACAGATGATGATGAAGGACAACTTAAATGTCATTATTGTTTGTACAGAATATAGGTGTTATCAAATTTGGTTGATATTAGTATTAAAAATAAACTTGGTGTTAGAGTTATTGTCAGTAGAGGATGCAGAAATCAGGGAACTGACACTTTATTGAGCTTTTTTTTTTATTTCCCTAATAGTTTTGTCAGATTATTGAAATAGAGTATGACTATTTCTTAAATTTCGTCAGCTGCTCCTGACGCTGAGTGCGAGCTGCCGGAGGGTGAGGCCGGCATCGTCTGGGACGCGATCTGTTTCACCGTCCTCCTGGTACAGAGGAGGGTCTTCCTCAGCTACTACTTCCTGTACGTGGTGTCTGACCTCAAGTCGTCTAAGATATTGGCCTCCAGGTCTGTACTCCACACTAACCTCCTGTTTAGGTCCCTAATATGCTTTAAAGCCGCAGCAAGTGAACTTTACAGTTCGGGTGAGAGGTTATAAATGGCAACGAGGGTAAAAGTTTGATAAATTGAATATATTAAACCCGACCTAGCTTGCCTGTTTTCAGTTTATAAAAGAAAACCAAAGGGACGTGATAGGCAAAAGAGTCCAACTTGCTTGAGATGAAGCAGCTCACTGTTCAGGGGAAGTTTTTGTTGCGCTCTATTTTATGGGTAATCATGAATAATTTCATAATTATTTCACAGAAATTTTTCTGGCAAGAAAAATGTGGTTCTTATTGTAAGGAAAACAGTAATTTCATGAATAGCAGAAATATCAATTTACTTCATTCTGCATAAATATTTAATTGTTACATATTTTGACATGTTCAGCTGACCTGCTGTGAACTCACTAAAAGACTCAAATGCTTGCAATTTGTTGGAAATTATTCATTTGAGATGTAGCATTCACACACACACACTCACACACACACACACACACACACACACACAACCTCACACTTGACCACCATGGGAAAATGAAAAAGGGACTCTGCTGAGTGCAATGATTCCTCCCACAATAATTTACAACAAACGGTTCCTCAGTTTGGGCATTGTACATTAATCAGTTAAGAGGTAATGCGCCTCTTTGTTTATTTGCCACTCTCACAGCCACAGCTCCTTTTTGCCAATTGGCATGAACACAAACACACATCTTCCCACTCACACATTTGACCTCCATGCCAAATTTCAGCCTCCCAGGGCAAAAACTGTGTCCGCTGAAGGGTGGGGAAACTTTCGTGGAGCAACCGACTGACAGACGAAGTGAGCTACAGAGCTGCTGGTCGCAGCTATCAACATGCAGCAGTGATGAAATGAACAGATGGTGACCACAACAATGTAAGTAATGCTCTGTTCCTCTACCTCTCTCTACCTCCAAGGGGCGCTGAGCTGTTTGAGGCCAGAGTGAAGAAGGAGGTAGAAGCCAGACTGGAGATGGAGAAGAAATCTGTGGAGACACTGAAGAAACAGTAAGACACATTTAGAACAGTGTAGAGTCAGTACAAAGTACATTTACAATACAACATTTACTGTTCTCACTGTCAATAAAAAATACATAGTGATCAGCTAACTTGCCTTTCCACTCTCTTCCTCTAGGATGGAGAAGATCAAATCTAAACAGAGGAGTGGGCCTAAAGCAGCAGACAAACCACCTCTTCCTACTAATGAGGAGCAGGAGGCACTGCGTAACACAAGTGAATCTATCTTCTGTTTCTACTGTTAATAAACCAGCAAATTCTATATTTACCGCCCATGAAACATAGGTAGAAAGTCTGTAAATAATTCAGATAAAGAAATAGACCATTAATACCACATTTCTAATAGGTTTCTCTTTTGTGACAGAAACAATTTTATAAGCAAATTCTATCTATTATTATAGCTCCAGTCTTCTATATACATTTGAGCTCAAATCAGACCCATATTTGAAGTTTATTTTTACGGTGAAAGATGATTTTGTGTCAACATAGGGTGTTGCACTTTTCACTGAGAGCTATACTTGTATGTAAGTGTTTACTTTGTGGAACTCTTTATCATTGAAAGGGAGAAAATCATCAAATATATGTGACGACTAAACCGACTGATTTGCGTTTTCCAGGTGATGATGAGAAGGCAAAGAAAGATGCCGGAAAATGGTGGAAGCCTTGGGTGTCTAAGCCTGGAGGTGAGCAGCAACATCAGCCAACATAAACACTGCTCAGTGCTCTCAGAGGGAATGAATGATTTCCTGTCATAAAATCATCTCCTCAGGTTATGTAATGAAACAGTAGATACAGCCACTGAGCTGCTGTATTGGCTCAGCTGTGGATCAGATGCCTTGGTCAAGAGCTCAACAGTATGCATAGTGATGCAGCTTTGACACTGTTCTGTTTCATGCAGTGGAAAACAACTGTGGCTACCACCTGTTTGAAAGTGACAGCGAGGAGGAAGAGGAGGAAGTTACAGAGAAGAAGGAAGAGGAACCACCACCAAAGAAGAAATCTGCTTTCCAGGTGAGAGCCAGAAACAAACCCTGAAACACAAAACAAACTATTTGTTTCTACATGCTTTAGGATCATCCTCTAAAAGTGAACACTGAGAGAGTTGTTGCTATGTTGTAACATCATCAGTTGACAGGTGTATCTGTGTCTTTGATATCCCAGTTGGCCTACAATGCCTGGGTCACCAGCTCTAAGTCGGCTCTTAAGGACGTGAAGAGGGAGAAGAAAATAAGAAAGAAAGAGGAGAAGAAGAGAGCAAAGAGAGAGCTGCAGAGACAGCAGGGTGAGAGAGAGCGTCATGTGGTGTTTATGAAACCGCTTCCAATCCTCCTCTGCAGTCTTTCAATTCAAATGTCAGACTGGCTACCACCAACCACAGCTTGTTTCATGCAGTTATGAATGATAAGAAATGATTTGCTGATGATTTAAACATTTAGACACAAATCCAAAGCTTTACCTTCTGCGGAGAATGAATATGCTTGGAAAGTTTAAAGACAGTATGTTATAAGATAAAGAGTCTTGTTTTCAAAGTTTTATCCTGCCCTAAGTGCCCAAAATGGAAAGCGGCGTTAATTATAACTCAGGAGGTCACCAGAATCCGTAGGAAGCGACCATGGATTTGACAGCGGTCTGGCCAGCAGTTGTGAAGACATCCTACAGCTGTTCGATTGATGGACCAACTGCCAATATGATAACAGTAAATCTTCTTTCTTCCAGGCATTGATATAACAGACTCTAGTGAGGATGAACTGGATGAAAGCACTGTGGAGGAGGAGGGAGAGGAGGAAAAAGGTAAACAAACACGAGTCACTGCATTACACTCACAACAACAAACCTCTGGATTCCTCCAACGTTCTAACACAAGTTAACGTCTGAGTGAAAGGAACACTGAATTACTAAATGACTTTTTATTTGTTATAAGAGCAGGGAAACCTTTACTATACCAACTCATTCATGCTCACCTATGTACTTGTCCTCTCCTTACAGAAAACATTCTGCAGCGCGTCATTAGCACCTTGAAGTTCAGCTTGGTCTTCTTTAAGTCCCTGCTTGACGACGTTACAGGGAGTCTGAACTCATTCTGTAAAGAAACCCTGGACATTTCCAAGGTGCTGCGCTTCGAGCGCACGTTACTCAGCCAACAGCAGAAGAAGGTGAGAGGAAAGGATTTATAGCTGATGATTGTAAATTAAAGACATACCCTAATATTAATTTAGTTACTTGTTTTAAGTTGATTTTTACACTGGTGGTTTCAGTTCTGGCTAAATAAATTAAAATTTCTCACACCAGACATTTTGACTTGTCAAAGCAGAAAAGCACAAGTGTAACATTAATGATGCTTGGTGCATCATCAAAGGTGCATGCTCACTAACTCACATGGCACATTTTGGGGACCCTTAATGGACAAACAGTATAGTTCTGGGTCAGCTACACCCTTTCGCTCCCCCGCTCTACAGGGTAAAGAGGTGAGCCAGGAGAGCGTAAAGCAGTTTTATGAAAACTGGATATCCCGTCAGAACACACTTTCATCTCAAGACGACCTAGACGACTGCCTGCCTTCTCCCTCCCTACATGATGTCCCCTCCTCGCACCATGCCTATGCCAAGATAAAGAACCAAGCTTCCAAAGTGTCCTGGGGCAGCAGCATTTCCAGGTAGGTTACTGGACACTGAGTCGGTCACATATTCACATTTCTCATGTTTTCATTCTGTTTTTCTGCTTCTACTGTCTTTCATCACACGTGTGCATACATGTACTGCATGTGTAAACTTTGACGTGGCGACAAATTAAATAAATGAATAGCATTATTAACGTACATATGTGTATATATACACAGTCTACCCCTCAGTCTAACCCTGTTTACTCACCTGCTCTCTCCTCCTCACCTTCAGCTGTATGACAGATGAGACGATGCTCGGCTCCCGGCAGCCGACCCAGGAAGAGCTGGACGATCCTCCCGCTGTGTCGCCTGCAGCTGACAAGCTCAGACGGAAGCTCCTGAAAACAGCCAACATCGACCTGACCTCCTTTGAGACTGTTGAACTTTCACCAAGGTGAGGGAGAACATATTCAAGTGAAGAGAATCCTGAATATATGTACATGTGCAAAATAGATGCAAATTGTTCGTCTATGGTAAATCTAGACTTCCGTCAACGCTTTCAAATTTTTGCATAACCATCTCCCCATTTGATTCTTGAAGTTGAAATGTCCCTGTCTCTATCTTTGTCTCAAAAGCTGTGAAGATGAATTCCCACAAAAGAAGGACCACGAACAAGAAGAGGATGATGAGGAGGACACGGAGGGTGAGACGAAACGTGAGCAAGAACAAGAAGAGGATGATGAGGAGGACATGGAGGGTGAGACGAAACGTGAGCAGGAAGAGACAGAGGAAGAGGAACAACGAGGGGAGGAGCGTGATGTGGAAACAGAAGACCTGAATGAGGAAGCACAGCAGAGAGAAGAAGACGAATGCGCTGATTACCCAGAAGGCACATCGTTGGGCTTCAGGGAGAGTGATGGAGAGAAAAGCCTCAACCTCACAGAATCTCCCAGACCCTTGAGTCAGGAAACGAGGAACCTCACTGCCAGTGAGCTGCTGCTTAACAAGTCAGTACACACAGAATTGTATTAGTTGAAAGCTAATTAGCAAGAGAGAGACAAGCTGCTGTGTGACATTATTATTATAATTTCTGTCTTTTCCTCCCATCCCTCCATCCTTTCTGTAGTATGTTTGAAAATGACGAGATCTCAGAGTCCGATAAGTTTTTTGTGACGTTGCCGAGGCCACTGAAGCTGCTGATGGCCCTCTATAACACCATGGTGTCCAAGTCAGAGATGCTGTGCTACTTTGTCATCATCCTCAACCACATCGTCACGGCGTCGCTGCTCTCCCTCATCCTGCCCATTCTCATCTTCCTCTGGGCCATGCTGTCTGTGCCCCGGCCGAGCAAACGCTTCTGGATGACTGCCATTATCTACACAGAGGTAGGCTATTACAACACTGAGTGGTGAGTTTGACATGATCTTCAAACTTGAGGGGCTTCATCGGAGTATTAATATTAATTTTAGAACAAATAGACACCAGGGCTGCAATCGGTTTAATGTTTGATAGATAAATTCATTCCACTTTGGAAGAATACTCAAAATGTTCAGATTAAAAAATGGTTATTTTTTACATATAATTCTCTGCTTGTATCTTTGGTTTACTAGTTCCATATGTGAACACCAAGGACAGAAAAAAAGAAAATTAGTTTTATGGAGAACATATTATCTGATTTGGTGATCATTGTATTGTTTCAGCTGATGCATGATGCAGACCTCTCTTCTCTGTTTCTCTCAGCTGACTGTTGTGGTGAAGTACTTTTCCCAGTTTGGTTTCTTCCCCTGGACCACCTCTGCCTACAGAGGCATCAACGCTGATCAGCCCTTCGCCCTGCCCAACATCATCGGGGTGGAGAAGAAAGACGGCTACGTCCTCTTCGACCTCATTCAGCTGCTTGCTCTGTTTTTCCACCGCTCTATTCTCAAGGTAACCATGAAAAGTTACTGCACTCATTCAAATATGCCCATCTGCCGCTTTATGTCCTGTAAGGGACCACCTGCCACTAACATGCTAGTTTTGCATGTTAACATTCAGTTTGTTGTCCATGTAGTGCCACGGGCTGTGGGACAACAAAGAGGTTGAGATGCCTGATTTTTTCAAGAAGATGAAGAAGAAAGTCGACAAGAAGAAGATGACAGGAGGAGATAAGATGGGCAGTAAAGACAAAAGTCAACGCCGGCTGAAGTTCCTCCCTATCCAGGCCTCCACCACCTCCATGTTCTGTAAACGAAAGAAAGGCAACTCAGCAGAATGTGATGGTGAATATTCAGAAAAGCTTAAGATATTTCGATCCAAATCGGACCCAACAGTTTGGGTGAATCTACTGTGAGACTTCCACTTCTCCTTTATTTCCAGTTGTCTGTTGTTCTTTTTTTTTGTCATTGGTAGTTGACATTAAACTCCATGTATGACTAAAATTTCTCCATTTCACGTTTATTTTTTTCAATGGAGAGGTGAAGCCCAAAAAGCAGCACAGCAAAAA
Organism: Anarrhichthys ocellatus; assembly: GCF_004355925.1. NCBI lineage: Eukaryota > Metazoa > Chordata > Actinopteri > Perciformes > Anarhichadidae > Anarrhichthys > Anarrhichthys ocellatus. The sequence goes on along the minus strand of NW_022280035.1, from coordinate 15,161,126 downwards.
CAAGAGACGGCAAAGAAACAAGGCACCGCTGACCAGGAAGCAGAGGATTAGACAGCTGTTCAAAGAGAGGATGCTACAGGCCAAAGCTGCCATCATAGAAGTGTGCGTTGTTGCATACCGACCTCATGACATTTTAACATCATCTTACTGGTTCTTTTCTAAAATATAGAGTGAGTCAATATGGCAGCTTGGAGAAAAGTGTGTTTTGACGATGTATATTCTGTTTTTTCTCCAGCGCCCTTCACATTTACTTACCCATAAGGCAGTTCTTCTATGACATCATCCACCCAGACTACAGTCCTGTGTGTGACGTCTATGCCCTCATGTTTCTCATCGATGTAGTCAACTTCATCGTCACTATCTATGGATACTCGGCTTTTGGGGTAAGAGTCTGACCTGCCTGTCATCCAACCAACAATATACAGACTTTAAATGCATGTTATGTACAGTATGAAACAATCATGCTGATCGTTTGTCTGTCTGTAGAAATATTCTTCAGTAGCAGACATCACAGAGTCTCTCTCGGAGGACCAGGTTCCAGAGGCCTTCCTGGTCATGCTGCTGATGCAGTTCGGCACCATGATAGTGGACCGGGCCCTCTACCTGAAGAAGTCCCTGCTGGGGAAGTGTGTTTTCCAGGTGGTGCTGGTGTTTGGCATACACTTCTGGATGTTCTTCATCCTCCCCGGGGTCACAGAGAGGTCATCAGCTTAGTTTTTCACTCTCCTCATTTAATTCAGTTGAAATTATCTTCCTCTACAGGCTTCATAAAAAGCCTGTGTGATAGAAATAAAGGTAGATAATAATTTCAAAAAGTTACATGAAACATCATGAAAGTGCACATTGAGTGTGCTTGTCTTCATCCTCTTCTTCTTCTTCTTGACAAAACTAACCCACACATACTGTACTTATCTTATATAACTTACAACCCTAATTCCAGTTGTTCAAGACTCCATTTGTAGAATTAGAATAAATGGAGGGGAAAAGAAAGAAGAAAGATGCAAAGAATTGTATCTTAGATATTTTCATTGATTTTGCCTTATCTCATCATGTCTTTTGTGCTCCACAGGAGGTTCAACAGAAACCATGTTGCTCAGCTCTGGTACTTTGTAAAGTGTATCTACTTCGGCTTGTCTGCCTATCAGATCAAATGTGGCTACCCAAACCGCATCCTGGGAAACTTCCTCACCAAGAACTACAACTACCTGAACCTCTTCCTCTTCCAAGGGTAAGAGAACAGTAACTGGCTTTAATAAATACAAACATCTTCTAAACACAGCATGAAGTTATTAGAACGTCATCGAATCAGATACATTTTCCACACTTACGCACTTGTGATAAAGTGTTGAGAGTGTTTGTGATTTGTTTTCTGTGGTATTTAAATTCTCCTCTCGTCTCCTCTTCCAGGTTTCGTTTGGTTCCCTTCCTGACAGAGTTGAGGGCCGTGATGGATTGGGTTTGGACTGACACCACTCTGTCTCTCGCCAGTTGGATTTGTGTTGAAGACATCTATGCAAACATATTTATCCTCAAGTGCTGGAGGGAGTCCGAGAAAGTAATTGAGAGCGTGTAGTGCACATACTGCTTGCTGTACTATTACTGAAGCTCAAACTCAAAGTTTATCAATTTAAATAATGTTTATTGAGTATTAAGTACACCATAATCTGCCTTAAAATGTTGATAACATGTTGCTTAATTCTTTTTCTTTTTTTTTACTGGCATCTCCTTTCCTTATTGGCAGATAATTAATTAATTAATAATAATTGTTAATACATTAATATTTTAATATTTTTTTAGTATAAATGTAACTATTCTGTTGACCAGTACATTATTTAGTAGTTTATTAAATACAAATAGTAACAGTTAGAGCTTCTAAAATAAGAGGCAGTATCGATTAAATATACATTTAAATTTATAACTGCTGGTCAGAGAAAATATTCAATTTAAAGGCTTCAATCTGTTAAGTTGTGACATACATTTCTCTTTTAACATTTCTCATTTTATAAGGTGAGAACTGTGGTAATTTTATTGTAATTCTTCCAGAAATACCCACACACTCAAGGGCAGAAGAAGAAGAAGGTGGTGAAATATGGGATGGGAGGGTTCATCATCTTCGCTCTCATCAGCATCATCTGGTTCCCGCTCCTCTTCATGTCGCTGGTCCAGTCAGCTGCCGGAGTGACCAATCAGCCGTTGGCAGTCTCCATCCAGCTCAGCATCGCAGGATATGAGGTCAGGATGGAAACAAGTTCATTTAACTATGTGCTTACTTTCAACTTTTAGCGTTTGCATGCTCGTATTCTAAAACACTAAAGCTTATTCTCATCGAGGACTTCTTGCTTGTAAAAGGTGGAACAGCCTGTGTATCGCTTGAAATGCCACAGTGAAAAAATGCAGGTGTGGTGTCTCGTGGATAAAGGTCATTACACATCGCCATCATTTAACACAACAGTTTTTCTTTTGCAAAAAAACACTTTTGAAACATTTTACTAAAAACCACAACTGTCAACCTAATGGTGACGCTACAGGATAAGTCAGTGGATCATCCAAAGTCAGTAGGATGTATCCTCTGGGGACCATGAAAGTCGGCACAAAATTGCATAGTGTGACGAACTCTGCCATTTCGCCTCAATTAGTCGTTGCCGTGTTTTCCAGAAACCTGGTAGCAGGAGCTACTTAGGGCTAAGTGGGTAGTTGTTAAGATATTTCAGTCTGGACCAAAGGAGCAGACCGACAGACAGTCGTCTCGAGAGCCAAAGACAACAACCACTCCCCTGCAGGACCATCGTGGTTTATAACAGTGATAACGTTTTCACTTCCCCTTCTAACTGTGCTGTTCAGGCGCTAGCCATTTAGTCATTGTCCATGTCTAGTGTGCGTGTATGTTTTACTGATTGTGTTTCCACAGCCTCTGTTCACCATGACTGCTCAGGAGCAGAACTTGGTTCCGTATACAGCAGCTGGATTCAACAGACTCACCAAAGTCTACGCCACCCATCCAGTAAGATTTCACTGTAAACACTGAACTGAGACCACCAGAAACAGGGCGACAAATTCATAAAACTGTTGAGTCTTTCTACTGTATATGTCATAGCAGTAATTATCTTAATTATAATAACTGCCTGTGGCCACGAGGGGGAGCACCTCTATGTTTGTAGCTATATGTTCATGTAGATGTAAACTTGTGTGGGTCAACTTTTATTTGTTGTTTAGTCCACTTGTGGGTTTTAATGATTTTGTGAGTTTTTTATTTGTTTCTCTTAATTGTAGGATAGCCTGTTATTGTAAAACACAGTATTTTATTACAATTATTTAATGTGGATTTCATGAAAAGGGCTTGCAGTATGTTGATACATACAGAAGTGATTATTTTGGTGTCTACCGTTGGACAAATAGTTAAGATGCATAAGCAAGGCAAGTCTATTTGTGAGGCACCTGTAAACAACAAGGCAAATCAACAGGCTTTATATAAGACAAAAAATGCATTGAGAGAAAAATAATATAAAGGACACACAGTATACTGTAAATAGAGAGATGAGGATTCAATTCATTTCAAAATACCATGGTGACATTTATTGAAATAACCGTGTTAATCTAATTCCCTTCTCTCTCTCACAGTCTGCTATGCAGTTCATAATGAACCACGTGGTGGACGACATTGTTGTCGCTAAGATCAAGAGTGATGCCAGTCTGCTGTGGAGCATCAGCCCGGCAAGTCGAGCGGCCATGATACAGGAGCTCAGCAACTCCTCTCACATGTACATGACCTTACGCTGGACACTGCTCAGGTAAGTGTGTGTGTGTGTGTGTGTCATTGTTTCACAATGCAATGCAGATCAAGTAGGCTTGCATGTGTCATTGTTGTTTTCACGAGTGCTTATGCACAAATGCTTGTGGACAATGTATACATGTACTGGCATGAAATGCATTCGGAAGTATATGAAATTTTCTTAAATACATGTTATTCCGATACCTTTTACAAGTGTTCTTGCTACTTATTGTGCTATGTATATTAGTCAGATTTTTAGCCCTCCATTGTTTTACATATCAAAGAAAGAAAAACAAATGTTCTTAAAAGTCCTTAAACTTGTTAAGTTACAGACTCCATTAATGTGTAATCTGTGCATTAAGTGCCTGTCCATTTATATAATGTCATATTAATTTCTTGGGGATTCAGAAATCAATCAAGTAGTTTACTATAAATGTTCAATTCTTTATGCAGATCTCTTCATTAAACTGTTCGGTAACTTAGTTTTTAAATCATTTGGCTGGATTTTGCAAAGACGCACATAGCATTGAACAAACTTTGGTACCTGTGCTGATTAACGTTCCTCTCCTTCCCTTCTCAGGGATGCGTCCATATCAATGCATGCAGAGACGGTGGGAGAACACACTGTGAAGTTTGAGGACAATGACTTGAGGGAAGGGATAATCCACATGCTCAAAGGCAACAGCACCAAACCTGTGTGAGTCGCAGTGAACACTCACACACACACACACACACACAACCTGTTGGTTTTTACTTGGTTGTGCTATTACTGCTTGTCTTCTTCTGGATTTGAAATGCAATTTGCTTAATGACTACAGATGTTAATGTTGGAGAGTTAAACATGCTAGTAATGGCTACTGTAGTGACCCTGTTGCTTATCAAAAAAGTCACCACGGTTGCTAATTGTTTGTTTAGACGCGTGCCATAAATAACGAAGTCCAGTTTCCAATATAGGCATTTTATTTCTCACATAAACAGAGGCCAACCACTTTCTCTGTCGTAATCCATTTCCTCTATATATACTAAAGAAATCATAACATTAAATGTTACACGGTCAAAAACTGTTTGCTCCTGCTTACTCAGCAACACCTGTCTCAAGTGACCTCCCTGATTATAATAACATGTGGCCTAATTGACAGCGTCACTACGCCCCCAACTGGTGGGAGGTTGTAGAAAACAAAACAATAACAAAATGGCTCTTACAGCTATAATTAAGTAAACTCTAAAAATACTGAAGAAAGCATTACACTTTAAGAGCTGAAATATTGTATGTCATCAACTATTTCTCATTTTACAACCCAGACAGTCCCGCGCAGCATCGCTGAATATTTTCTTCATCTTATTCTGTCCCGTAGGATCATTAATTCTCTGCTACCAAAGTTCCTCAGGGGTCCCAAAGGACCAATATCCAAAATGGCAACCAGGATGACAGTAGGTTAGTTACAGCTCATTGTATGTTGACCATACTACAGACGTTTTCTTCCATGAATTATAGCTGCATTGTAATGATACCATTCAAAGGGATCCATCTTGGATAAGGATCAGGTGGTGATCTCTTGTTTAAAACTTACAGTTTGTTTTTAACCCCGGCATGTTTCCCCTCAGCGCAATCGGACCGGCCAGAACTCCAGGCGCTGTCTTTCTTCAGGCCCATGTCAGTCAATCTTCAACAGGTCAACGGAGGGGCAGACCAGTGGTGGGTGGTGAAGGAGTGCTCCCCTGTGCTCGCCTTTTCCGACCACAAGTGTCACAACATCGAGATTGTGGTGTTCAGTGACAAAGTCAGCCCCTCCAGTCTGGGCTTTCTGGCTGGTCACGGGTAGGTAACAAGACATCTCACCAGCATTGTGACAGTGAAGCTGTCCAGCTGTTGTGCACTCACAGTGGTATCTCTCTCACATTATTCGAACATGTCCACTCTCTCTGCTCCTCTTCACCGCAGCATCGTAGGCCTGTACATGTCGGTGGTGCTGGTCATTGGAAAGTTTGTCAGGGAGTTCTTCAACGGGATCTCCAGGTCCATCATGTTTGAGGAGCTCCCGTGTGTGGACCGGGTCCTGAAGCTCTGTACGGACATTTTCGTGGTCCGCGAGACGGGAGAGATGGAGCTGGAGGAGACGCTCTTTGAGAAACTCATCTTCCTCTACCGATCACCGGAGACGATGATCAAGATGACCAGGGAAAAGAAAGACAGCTAGGGATTTGTTGGAATACCATCTGTTAGTACGGGACATGGGGGGTGGATCGCCAGCTATGGATGTGTTCACACTGAACTCCCATCACTCAAAATGGATATTTCAGAGCAAATAACATTTGGTGCAGAGGAGTCATTTCAGTTTTCTTTCTATTTCAACGTGTGCAATTAAAATGTAATTGCAATTATATAAAAATGGATCAAACTGTTTTCCTTATAGCATTACAAGTAGGAATACCGACAAAAACACTTCTCCTTGTTTGATTGTAGTTTCATTTCGGTCATTAATGTTGGATTCTCTTGTTAGACATCTATGTCCGAGTCATGTTCTATCATTTGCCTGCATCTACAAACAATGACATGTTACAGTAATTTAGAAGGCACTAAACTAGAACTTCAACTAATCTGAACTGCAGTTAAAACAAATGAAGTGCCCGCCAGTTGTTTGCTAGTGTACTTGTTTTTTCAGACCACTGGGCAATGCATGCATTTCTAATGATTTTGGATTCAGATTTTTAATGCTTGTACAGTACACACAAACACCCTCTTCCCCAACATCGTACAGCATCAATGAAAGTTCAACAAACCATTGATATACTCATGGATCAGCACACGCATACCTCTGTAAATACCAGGTTTCTGTACATGACTATGTATACTACTGTACTGATTTATTTATACCAAAATAAAAATTGTTAGACAAAAATGTATTTTGTGTGTCATTCTGCAGTGCTGTAAATACTGTATTCACCAGAAGACAAGAATACAAGGAGACAAAATGTATTTCCGATATCCATTTTTAAATTACAAAGGGAAAATACAGCAATTTCATTCAGGTCATCTTGATGTCATCCATCTTTTCTTGTCTTCTCCCCGGTGTGCAGGACTGGAGAGTGAAAGGACCTCACAACTCAAGGTAAAACTATCTCCATCCCGGCCTCAAATCCTGGAAAAAATAAAATAAAATAGAAACATTACTGAAAATATCAGTGAAAATTATTTTGCATCCCAAACAGAACTAGAGAATCATTCATATCAGTGACTGCAGATTAAGGATTAGTCTACTTGGACAGTAAACTCTCAACTTCTTTTATGACAAAAACTTTAAAGATTTGAAGTTCAACTTTGCAAAGGTCGGCCAAAATGAGTCATGAGCAGTTAAGTGCAAACACTTCCAGTCATTAAACAACCTCCATACATGGGGTCAGTTGAGTATTGTGCATCAGCTTTAAGGTATGAGTAGTTCTGGTATAGGGGCCCTGATCAGGAATAATTTGACCCCAAGTACACTCAATGAACAATGTTGACATGTACCAAAAGACTGCCACGTGTCCAAAGTTGAATTCAACCCAAACCTCCATTTATCTAATTATTAGTTACTTTGGAGATTTAACATACAAAAATACATTGTATGCACGTTCCCAGGAAACTCATCTAGAAAAGAGAATGCATTGTTATAGACGTATAATTATTAGTATTAGTTATAAATGATCACCTTGATTAGGTACAACGTTAAAATGACGACTACATGTTAGTGCAGCAGCAATAATATCACAATGACGATACAGCACTCTGAAAGGTCACCGTTGATACTGAACTGTATATGAATGCAGCGGATAATTCTTCTGCTGCTGCTGCTTTTATAAAAGCTAGGATGCACGTCCTTCACTTGTACTTGAACATTGTTAACTCTCTGAATGAGTCTTCCACCGCTGACACCGCTCAATGTCACAGCCGCCTATCCTCGTCACAGTCGGAGGGCCATGGTGACTTCATGTGCCGGTATGATCAGAGTAATTTATAATATGTGATGAACTTACATGCTGCCGCTTTGGGTTTGATGACTTTCACGTTGGATTCTGCGAGCTTCAAAGCGTTGGCTTGGAACTGCGGCTTCATCGCCGCCCGCACCGCGCTCGCGCAGATAGAGGAGAAGCGGATGTAGCTGCAGGGAGAGAACACTCGTTAGCCGCATGCTGAAGGACACGCGCTACTGACAGTGAAAAACACAACTGCTGCTTTAATGACTAATAATCCCATGCGTTATCAGAAAGAGTCACGTTATAGATGGTTTTCAACTAACGTTATTGCGGCAATCTAAACGCATGGGTGGTAAAGCTAACAGTTAACTAAAGCTAAGCTATGCTATGTCGCCCTCTGAGGATTCAATAGATAGAAAAACAACAAGGACGTTGCGAATGTATTCAGTTATAATAACAAATTCTTATTTACAATAACGTGGTCAACACTGACCACAAAGCTAGCTCTCTACATATACATTATATGTATTTTTTTACCTGAGGCCTGCCTGTCTCCAGTATGCAACCATCTTGCCCGTGTTATGCTTCAAGGACAGATCGGATATGTGCGTGATGACGACATTTGAGGCACGCTGTTCTTTTCCCCGAACCAATAAGAACCGTTTATGATCATGATTGACAGCTTATACGGTCATTTGTCCCACCTCCAGACAACACTTCAACCAGCCTTTTTTTTCTTGAATGATTTGGTGAAATGTCATACAGTCGGTTGATTGTAAATGTACCTTTAGATTATGTGGTGGCAGTAACTGAAGTAAGTTTCCTTTACACAATAAATTGATAGGTAGCCACCACATTTAATTAGTTGTTAAAGAAGATCAAATTACTTATGGGAAAATTGGAAGTATAACAATAGCGTCCTAATTGTATGTATGAAATGATTTTACTGATGACAATACTGTTCTGTTGGTATCTAGTTGGTTTGATGTATGATGTTGCTCAGTCAGCTTGGGTCCTGCATCTTTTTCATGGCCCCCTTTGGTAGAATTGGAATTACTTTTGATTAGGTTAAGAAATAATAATGCTAATTTATTGAGTTGCTATTAAAGCACGAATGTAAGTATAGGATGCACCGTTTTTTGATCGTTTTTTACTGATGGATTAAAATAAGTTTAAGGTACAATAAAGCAGATGTGCTTTAGTAACGTAAAAGTTCCTCAAAAATGGAGAAAAAAACCCAATACTTGACATTATCAAATAAATAAATATATAATACAAGGATTGTTCTGGACGTTAGAGTGCAGTTCCTGTCTCTACCACCAGGGGGAGCGTCATCGTTTTAAGGTTTTCTTCTTCATTTCTTGTCTCTACCACCAGGGGGAGTCTCGTCCTTTTAAGGTTTTCTCCTTCGTTCCTCACCGCGGTCACAGGCACCCGGCTCCCGAGCACTGACAAGAAAAGCCTAACAAAAATGAAGATCTGGGCGTCAGAGCACATTTTCAAGTAAGTATTTTTCTGTCTGTGACGATGCCTTAAAAACACGTAAATCTGTTTAGTAACTGTTTTTCTTTCGTGTGATACGTTACCGTTACTGTCTGCTAGCCTCCTTAGCTGCTATGGGGCTAAGGTGAACTGTAACTAACCTTATCTAACGTGAGCTAAGGTTAACTGTAACTAAACACTAAACTAAACACTAAACTAAACACGCTCGCGGTCATGTTACTTAACTGTGTGTCATTCATGTCAGTAATCACATTCAGAAAATGTGACTTATATTCATCTCTATGGTTAAAGTTGTTTCAACAAATCTCTACACTTGTTGGTATTTGTCTGCTAGAAGTAAGCTAAGCTTTAGCTAGCGTTAGCTGAAGGTTAGCTTTGGGCTGTTAGCTTCAAAGCTAACTTTGTTATTAGATGCTGTAACGTTGAGTAGCTCAGCCGTGTGTGTCATTTTAAATGTTAAGTGTACTGAAACGTTTCAGCCACACGTTCACGTTATTCTAAAGAAATGATTTCCGTGATATTAATGTGTCTGAGCCGCGATCATTGGTGTTGCATAACGGTCTGTCTGTCAAACGAGAGACCATGATGCGTCTATTGTCTGTGTGTTTGTGCTCACTAGACAGTAGTAAGTGTGGAACAATGGTCGGAACATTGTTGTCCGTTTCCATAAGTTTGTAGTTAAATCCACGATGATGGTCCTTTCTGTGCAGAGGGGGCATTCCTCCTCCGCCTGTCAGTCTATGGATATCTAGGTGATTCCTCCATTTTGTGTCTGCACCAGTCTTTAATATTGACAATATGACATTTGAACCTTATTTTACATCATATTTTTGTTACATTATAAGGCAGGGCACGGACCATTTTCACTTTTTACCTCCTGAGTCCTGTGCATAATAACTGAACTTCAAAGTTATTTGATTGTCAGTTTGTTGTCACATTTATCTCGCAAGACAGCTGGATTCTTGCGATGTCACCCACAGCAATGCATTTTGTTTTGTGTGTTTGTGTGTGTGTGTGTGTGTGTGTGTGTGTGTGTGTGTGTGTGTGTGTGCGCAGTGTACACGTATCATAATGTAAATATTACAGAATTGGCTGACATTGACGGTCCGCAATCCTTTTCCAGAGTGTTAAATGACCTTTAGGAAGTTGCTAAATGTTTATTGTTTTTTGACAGCCATCCATGGGAGACGGTGACCAAGGCGGCGATGCAGAAGTACCCCAACCCCATGAACCCCGGTGTGTTTGGTGTGGATGTTCTGGACAGAAGCGTGGACACAGAGGGCCGGTTACACAGTACCAGACTGCTCAGCACAGAGTGGGGGCTTCCCGCCATGGCCAAGACTGTAAGTTAAGATGATGAAACGCTTGAGCTGCTGCTTTCTTTTGATTGATGATAGGCTTGTTCGAGATGAACTCCGCCTGGCCTGATCTTTGATAATCATGACGGCGTTCATGGTTTGACCTCCTCAGTTTGCCGCTGTATATAAATCACCTAGCCCTCGCAAGCTAAAGAAATTCAAAACACGACTCAATAGTTAAAATAATTTAGTAGAGGAAAGAAACACAAGACAATAGTATTTATTATTATTATGTGCGATATTAAGACTGTCAGTGCTCCACATCGTTATTTAAAGGTCCTCACATCCCACTTGTTGGCAAGAGGTTTTTTTAATTTATTTTTTAAACCAATCCTGTGTTGTGTCCTTTTCCTGCAGATGTTCGGGGTAACAAGAACATGCACTTATGTTCAGGAACATTCAGTTGTGGACCCCAAAGAGAAGAGCTTTGAGCTGAAATCTACAAATGTAAGTAGTGCTTTCATCATTGTTAATAAACACACTTTCTGTGAGAACCACTGAACACTGATACAAAGTGTGTGAGGGCAGGACTGAAAACAAATACATGGCCTCCTCTTTATCATCTGATTGATTACAGGAGGTTATTTTGGTTGAGAAATGCTGTCGATTAACACTTCATTATATCTGAGGACTTCAGGCATTGTTTCTAATGGAACTTTCATATCTCTGGGAAAACAAAATAGATTTGTGTCCACTGCTGAAGCTAAACTAAGCTAAGCTGTAGTAGGTTCCTCAGTCAGCCTTGACACCTGCTTCTCATTAAGAAGCCATTCACATACCAGCCTTTTAGCTGCCTCCATAGTGTGGAAGACTTTCTACTTCCTGATTGTTAGTTTGTTTAATGTCATGTTAGTGACTTGCTTATTCAGATATCCATTTACTGACACTACACAGCAGCTGGAACCATCGTTAATGTTATCAGTTGCACCTGTGTTTTTCCTGACCTTTGTCGTTAACTACGACAAGCGAAAGGATCCGTGTCTGGGGCTTTATGGCTCTGTTCTTACTGCAGCTGCTGTTAAATCTACTAAAATGCCCGTAGACAACGTAAATATTGTAAGTGAGACAAAGACTAAATGTGACTGTTTTGTCTATCCAGATCTCCTTCACTAACCTGGTGTCTGTGGATGAGAAGTTGACGTACAAGCCACATCCGCAGGATCCTGAAAAGTAAATTAGTTTTCTTTCATAAATGTCTAATGTCACCCGCGATATTTATCATCATGATTAATTATTTGTTTATGTTATTATCTCTAGTTCGGCCCTTTTTATGTGTGCTTATGTTTGAGTATTTTGGTTTATTGCAAAAATGTTTGGTAGTTTTTAATTGAAAGATTATAATCTATAAGAGATTTACCTTGAGTCGACTGTTTTGTGACCTTTTTATTTGTGTTCTCAGGACGGTGCTGACCCAGGAGGCTCTGATCAGTGTGAAAGGCATCAGTCTGAGTAGCTACCTCGAGAGTCTCATGGCCAAGACCATCTCTGCAAACGCTGGCAAGGTGAAGCTGCCCTTTTTAAATTCTCCTGATAACTCGTCATGATCCCTCTCTTCATAGCAATGTGCCCGTCACTACACATTCTGTTTTGTAATACTCTCCCTCCGTCTGTCTCAGGGTCGGGAGGCAATGGAGTGGGTCATCAGACGATTAAACACAGAAATCGAGGAGTTGGCGGCGACCGCTCGTGGTACTATACGTGCGCCAATGGCGGCAGCGGTCGCTGACAAATGATCCCGGCCTTCCCACTGCTTCGTCCACCGCCATGAACCGATGGGTCTCTGACGTTTCACCTCACCTAATCTGCCAACACAGCCCCATCCGCCGGCCCTATGTACTTTTTTGTTTCTGTGCGTTTGTCCCTCCTCAGCAGTCTGCGCAGACGAGTTTGATTCTTGCCGCCGTGGGCAGTGACGGGGAGTGTTGAGCTGATGGCATTTAAAAAAAAAAAAAAAAAAAACCCAGTTTAATCGGACTGCATTTGAAGCTCAGTCTTGTGGTGTTTAAGCTCTTATTTTTTTAATTCACATAGTGCCTCCATATTTCATCTATTTCTTCTCGTCTGTCTCTCCCCCCCCTTCATCTTGACTTGTTCATCTGTCTCTAATGTTCTCTTCTTATTGTTTCCAAACCCTCGTTAGCAGGTTGAGTACTGGTAACCGCTGAAATTAAGTCACTTTTCTCTAACTTTTTTTCTGGATTGGCTGACCTTGCTTTGTACAGCAGAACTGACCAAATGATCTCAAAGCCACATGCGGGCTGTATTATAGTGACGCACTGCTTCAGCACTCGTTTCTTGTGGTATCGAAGCTCCAGGCTTTTTATTCTCCACGGTCATGCGAGGTCAGATAATCCAGATTAATCTGCTGTCTTTTCCGCCACCTGGACTTTCTCACAGATGGATTTGCTGTGAGCTGCAGTCGGATCTGAGTTCAGACAGGAAGGCCCTTGTGGGTGTACTTTCATGGTGCTGTAACACTTACGGTGCTTGTCCAGTTCTTGTACAGCTGACACTCGTGTGCCATCAGGTGGAAATCTACCAGCATGGTGGACTAACGACTACTTTATTCTGGTCATACAAATGGATGAAAATGACTTTGTTTCTTGAAGTCTTTCTTACCGTTTGTTAGTTTTGTCTCTTACACTGATGTGTTGTGTTACAGAATATGACTGTGCGTACTGAATGTCTAACTTATTTTCAGCATGTTCACTGAAATGCGTTTAAAGTGCGGAATTGTGACTGTTCAGCAGTGTTGCAGAAGGAGCTCTGCAGGGTTACATTCAGGATCACTGAGTGTGCGAACTGAAAATGTGAAGATTGAAGTAATAGTACTGATTTAATACCCCAAAACACTTTATTTATGATCTTGTCTGTTTTCTTAATGTCTATAGATGGTGTTATTTATGGTATATTTGTTTTAGTGAACATTGACAAAGTCTGTGTTCATTTTATTCTACATTTAACTTCTTTATCCCACATCAGACTCTCAGGTTGACTTCAGTTCAGTTCCCCTGTTTGCTCCCTCCTTTAAGACCACATTAAGATGAAGGTAACATTATTGTAACTCTTGTTTGTTCTTTTCTGCTCTTCTCCTCTTTTGGAATTTAATAAGGACAGTTCTACAGATTTAAGTTTACATTAAAGGGGTTTGTGGTACAATGAAAGCTATTTGAAGTTTGTTAATAAAACTCGGCATCACAAGTGTTCAAAGACGCTCCACGGTTGGCATCCTGCTCAACTGTCATTAGTTCAGTAGATTGGTGTATACAACAGGTCAGTCTTTCTCACGCCTGCTTCCAGTTCAGCTGAGCTTCTTGTTCATAATAATCTAACTCCTCGTCGGGTCCAACTCAGGATCACGCAGTATGAAGTCTGGTCAGCTGTCTAAATGACCCAACAGCCATTTGGTAACCTCACCTTGTCTCCTTTCATGACTGAAGTGTGATGTTTTTCTATGGTGAAGATTTTAGGAACAGTGGCTGTAAATAGGCTTATATTTATATTTTGGTGGTGTTACATTCCAAGAATGTGAACGTGTAAAAGGATCCAAATAATGCACACTGAAAAGTTTCAAAATAAAGAGATGTCATTGTTTCATGAATATGTTGGTGGTGTTCTTTTCAAATGTGTGAACTCTTGAGGTTTATTTTCCCAAACTAAAAATATATGGACCCCCTTAATCAACCCCTTCCAGTGAACAAAGAGATGAATTAGTCAGTGAACATATGCAGGTAATTGGCTCCTGACAGTTATTGAGATTACCAGGAAACATGAGAAATGTATCAGATCCAGTTTAAATGTAATGTGCTGTGGTGGTACTATGAATATGGACACAGCGTGCTGTCCAAAACCAACAATCTACAATATGAACGACACCGCCAGAATACAAAAAGTGTTTTATTACCTTATGGTTTGAAACAATCTGATTTGAGCCTGAAAACCATTTTAGAAGCATTTATAAAGATGAGCTGTTGATTTGACATGAATGCTGTAGAGTTGTAGGTTGTGATTATATACTGCGTAACAAGGCCTGTTAATCATTTACAGTCCAGAATACAGAGTGGGGTAGATGCTTCACCTTGTAAACACATCTGTATCGTGATGTATCCGATATCTACAAATGCAGTTAGTTCACTGGTTTGAAGTGAGGTGAAGAGCGTCTGTGCTTTATGGATTAAACAGACCAGTTTGTCAGTTGAAGCCTCTTGTCTGTTTACAACAACACGGCATCTGAAGCGATGGCTATAAATCCCTGTTAAAAAATATAGGCAAAGATCAGCACAACACGTTCTGCTCTTAATCCAAACGTTGACCTAACATTCATGAGTAATCTTTTGCTAACACTGACCTCTTCCATCCCCAGAACTGTGTTGATCAGCTGTGCGTGTTTGGTTCCGGGTAAACCAACACCTTTGCCCAGTTCCACTGAAGCAGACAAGTACCAGCAATGTACACGACACATTATGTTCAGTTGGTTGGATTGTATCGGCATATTGTGAAGGACAAAATGCGTTGTTTCCCTCTGTGTTGCTCTAATTCATGTTGTTAATTGCACCTGTGTTCCCCCTGCAAGGACACGTTAAAAGGGCTGCTGTGAACACAAAAGCACACTCACCGTTCAGCTTTGCAAAGACGAGCACCATGCCTGCCTTCATCGAGTGTTCCAAAGTATCAGTCTGCAAAGAGAAACGTGTGAATCATTTCAGTCACTGTATTTTGTACACACATTAGGCTTCCTGTGACTATAGCGTGGTGTGGTTATGTGTCACGTACCTGAAAGGTTCCCACTTCACTCGACACCAGCGCCACTGTCAAGCTGTTTGAAAGTAAGTCATATTATTAAGTCTACTTTAAGTTTGCGTTTGTGAACTCAGGCTCAGGTGTGTTTTAAAAACATGGCGATGCTCACTTATCCAGTGTCACGGAGCCCTTCAGTAGTCCACCAGCAATCCACACTTTACCGCTGTGTGTGGAGTCCTGAAAGAAAGAGGTTTAAATAACAACTACAACCAATGATTATTTATCACTAATCAGTGGTTTTAGTCATTCATTGTTTAATATATTACATGTAGGAAACCCACATTGGAGAACGGTTAGTTTGCAGCATTTTTATTTGATAAATGACTCGGAGTATTAATAAATGATCAAAATAGTTGTCCATTTATTTTCTGTCAATTAAATTTTGATGAACCAACAACTCCTCTCAGCACTAGAATTTATCTGAATGTATTTGTATAATATCCACTATACGACTACTTTGATGCATTGTTGACATAAAGAGTAAGTACTCACAACATTGAGTTTGAACAGCGGGGTCTCGGTACCATTTGGTTGGATGGCGAAAGCCTTGACAGTGCCTTCAAAACCCAGTTTAACAACACCGGGCTGGAAGGAAAACATTGGCACTTTTCTGGCATAAACCTGCAGACTCATCAGAAGTCCGGGAAACATCTTGGGAAGCTGCAGCGAGATAGAAAGAATAAGCGTAAAGAGTAAATGGTTGTGAGACAGTTGAGATTCAACTTCAAGCAAGGAGAGATACATGACAAGCTACAGACAATGCAGAAGTTAATGGACTTGTGTTTGTAATAAAGTTGCTTTTTCCGGTCCTTCGGGTTCATTTCATATCAGCAATTTTTTTTTTCCAAATGTTCTAAAGTGCAGGTGGCAAGGTAGACTAGCATGGAAGTAACATGTCAGTTAAACAAGTGTGGGTGAGCAGTAACTCAGGTCCAGATAAAGAGCATTATGGCGCATAAACATGTGATGTAGAATGTGAAAAAGAACATGCACTAATGTTTAAAAACCTCTGTAGTGTCAAAAATTAGTCAGTTAGAAAATGAGATGAAATCCATGGTTGTGCATTGGTGCTGTCTGCACCGGTTTATGAAAATAAAAAGTAAAAAATCCTCCTGACTTCAAATAAAACAGGTCCCACATTTGTATCAAATGTTTTTGTCCCCATGACATAATTATATGCGGTTCAATCACTTGCACATTTACCGGATGACTGTTGATTTTGAATGACAGTGTTTAAAGATTTTTGATCACTGAATTTTGCTATTATACTGTATATGTGATGGCATGTAAATATGTTTTAAACATGTTCATCATAAAGGTAGGGGATCATACATGTCAGAAGCAGTACTGCTTTTTGATAAAGGAAAAATAAAACCCTTCAGTGTTGCCAAATGTAACCGTGATACACACTTACCTGAGGAATGAAAGGCCCCATCCAGCTGGTGTTCAGGTGCATGGGGAGGTATGGAGGTATCTGAGATGATGACACACCATTGTTTTTAACAGTATAGACAAATATTAGGGCAGAAAGATTGTGTTGCCATTTGTGTTTCAGGTGCTCTTACCATGCTGTCGGTGATGACGGTCTGAAGCAGGCCCGCTTTGTAGAGTACGTAAGAGGCGGAGTTCAGAGTGAACTCAGACAGGCCCACTGACAGCATGTAGCCCGGCTGCTCGGGCATGGTGAAAGGCTGGGCCTCAAAGGGAGGTTCTGTATGACCTTTTATATTGTATAACTCTCCCTTTAAATGAAGAGTTGCAAATGATCATTTACAGCTATTGATCACTTTGTTGTTGTTGTTATTAATTCTTTTCACATGTCTTGGCACTCGCCCTATAGTAATAAATGACTGCCATAGGACATAACTTGGACATACGGTACACCTATAGTTCTGCGTTTATACCATCATTTCTTTCAAAGATCTGCCTGAAATGATGTGGCCAAAAGTCAGAGGTCTTCCTCTATACAAAAAATAGATTGTAGAGTGTGTGCATCCTTACCTTAAGACCTAGATTCAGACTTGAAGCATTAATGACGGGCATGCTGGTGAGAGGGAGGTCAAAAGTAAAGTTTTCCCCCACATCAAAGGAAACTGATGAGTAGAAATCATATGTAGAGTGAATTATCTATTCGTGGATTTGGACGATGTAACTGGTATCAACATGGACATTTTTAGGCTCTTTTTGAGGATGCGGCCTGCTGCAATACCTTTCATGGCCTGTAGGTGGTACTCCAAGTTTACGATGGACTTCTCCACTCCAGGGCAGATCTATGGAGGAAAAAAACAAGGCAAATATCCTACAATGCTCATCACTAAAAGTCTGTACAATATGTTTCAACTGAGTATTGTCTGATGATCATACAGCATTGACAGAGTACTGATAAATGTGACAGATATACACTCACTGAGGCCTCTATTTCATCCTTGATACACCTCTTTAAATACTCCACAAAAGGCTTGAACATCCAACTGTTGACAAATGAAAATGCAGGGCTTACATCCAGACATCAGTATTAGTTCTATTCCCCTTCCTCTCCCTGTCCCTGTGTTTTACTGTACCTTGCTCCACCCTGAAATCGTACGTCCACATCTCCAACATGAGCTTCACAGTGGGCACTGGTGACAGACAGATGCCCGTCAGCGTCTTTCCCCAGCTTCACTACAGAGGTCACATCCATATTAAATATAGCCATGTCGAATGATCCCCCGTCATGTCTGAAACACACGCACAAACAAAGTCAGTACATGTGGTGGTGGTGAACATTTATTCATGCAGTTAACATATCCAAAGCCACTACCGTGTGTGTGTGTGTGTGTGTGTGTGTGTGAGTGAGTGTAGCATACACACAAATGAAGCAGACTAACCTCAGTGACTTGTCCAAGTTATAACATATTATGCGTGCATTGCAAAAAAAAACTTGGTTGCAAAGCCATCTTCATTATGAAAGTAAAAAAATTCAGTTTCTCTTCCGCATTGTTTCCTTCCCGTGTTTTCTTGATTGTATCTAAATGGTGGTTTGCCATTGCTGGCATACCAACTTGCTAACAATTCAAGCCTTTGTAACGAAATAATAAATCAGTCACATTAAAATCCTTTGAAAGAATGGGCTCAGCTCTGTAGTCCAGACTGGACATGTTCGAAATATATAATTTGATATAAACTCCATGTTAAAACAGGCCTCATAATATACCCAGTTAGCTGTAACTTTCATATTCAACAGAAACTGGGTGGATGACTGTGGTTATAAACTGATACACATAGTGGCCTCATGGTACTGGGTGAAAGAACAGGAAGTCACCTAAATTACTGTTTTTTTCCTTTTGGATCTTATCTTAAGGTTCTTAAGCTTATATTTCTAGGGGCGTAGTTCCCCAGGTGGCGTTGCTGGTTCCCTCTCATTTTCCCCTCAAGGCCCCGCCACACTAACACCTATTATAATCTAACTGACACCATTTGATCCAGGATAGTGTGGCAAGTTCTGGTTTCAATTAATTTCTAGTAAAATGATTAGTACTGTTTTGTGACTTAAAGGCCAACATAAAGATCACTTTAATTTAAAAAGTTAGGACTGAGTGTCATAAGTGAACCGGTGATTTCTCTTTAAGAAAATAGCCAATGATGTTTCATACAAGAGTACAGGAGTTGAAACAAGACATCACTGGAGACATGATACCTTCGAGGAGACACTTCCTTTTCTAGTTGTTCTCAGATGAACTGACAAAACAAAGGCTATTTTAAATTTTAATATCACTTCCTCATTTAGGCTTCATGTACATTTCTTTCAACATTTCAAACTGGTGTGTAACTTATACATTTGAATTACAATATTTAATATTGTGGTAAAGAGGATAATCAGGTTACCTCAGGTGCTCTGAAGATTTGTCTTTTGCCCAAAAAGAAAACCTGACAACAAACCTTGAGTGAACAGCTGTGGGGTCACTTGCTTCACGATGAAGGAGTTTAAATGTAAGACTGAGGTCGGGGGAAACTCACATGAGGCCAGCATGTGTCGTCCACCTGCCGGATACTGCAACACTGAGGCCGGAGCTGGATGTGTTGAATCCTGTGATGTCCTGATAGAACTCAACAGATGGCTCTGGAAAGTCACACTTTGTGATGTTGACTCTAGTGCACATGGGGAGAGCAAAGACCAGTGTGAGGACATGGATCTGAGTAATTTGAAAATGTCTAATGAAATAAATCAAGAATGTTAAATGTAATCTTACCCTGATAATGTGTAGTGTATGAAGTGCAAGATTGTACCACTGATGTCAGGGAGAGTGACGAGATCCAGCCTCTCCTGAAGCCATCCTGCACCTACATGCTTTCCTGGGACGAACAGCACACGTGTACAGTTTTAATAGTTTTGAATGAAAGATGTTTCATTGACCGTTTTGTTGGGTTCTTTATGAAAAGACTAATGTAGCTGCACAGCAATCTAACTCCCCCAAAGAAGCAATTATTTTGTGTTTGAATAAAGTTAACCGAGTGAAAAACACCATCTCACATTGACTTACCGTACTGAAGTCCTTTGTTAGTCAAGGTGACTTGTAAAGCAGGATTTTCTCCATAGGTAAAGGAGACAAGCATGAGCACTACTATCACAGGTCGGAGCATGTTCCTGGGTCCTCTGTGGCGCAATGTACCAAATACTTGATACAGATATGCCAGCATGAAAGCAACTGCAAAACTCTGCACAGTCAAAGAACCACCGACACATGTAATTTACATTTCCACGTTAAAAATACATTCTAAAATCAAACATACTATTCTCGTTTGACCTGTTGTTGTGATATTATGTAGCACGTACCTTTAAATACTGCCTGTGATTTCACCAAGTTGAAAGTCAGCTCCTGAACAAGCGTCCTCACTGTTTTCTCTGCTGTTGATTTGTCACCACCTCCGGTTTCCTGTTCCTGAGAAGTGAAACTTACTGACGTCTGACAATAAAAGACGCGGGCGTGTGTGTGACAGAGCATAATCAAACAATAGTATCCTGTCTGTGTTGTTCAAATACTTGGGAGAATGTGTCAAGAACAAAACAAAGTGAAGGTTTTAGGAGCTCAAGTGTTGAATGTCATCTATACTTGAAGTACAATAGCCAAGATCAGTGTTGTTAAAGGTTAATTTGAAAAGAAAGAAGTTATTTGAACAACTTCCTCATTCTTTAAAAAAAGGCCTGATGTGGCCCACTAACATAAAAAGGAAGTGATAATCATCTCACATGTGTGCCTGGAGGTATGAAGCTGACGACAGTTATATTGTTGATAATCAACAGGGCCGGGTTTTCACACATGTCTGCTATATGCTGTTTTTGGAGGCTTCTGAGCTCTGTCAAGGATTATTTAGATAGGCAAATGCAAATTGTTGTTTTTTAAGAAAGGGAATCTTAATTAACATTGTAAGAGTGAGTTGAACTGAGCCCAGGACAGTAGAACTACAAGAGGAAGTGAAACCAGCAAGGCCTCTCAGTCATCCCTGGCTACATTTCAAGGAATCATTAGAATCACCAGCCATAAAATATTTGATTTATTTATCTCTTAATTCAACAAATACTCTTTGTCTCACACACCATGGTTAGTTCCATTAAATCACAATTAACAAGTTCAATAGGAAGAGAATATTATCAGACAGACATTTTTTTCATATAACACATTTAGGACCCACTTGCTTGCACTTTGAATTCACTTCATCCAGAATGACACTTGAAACACCAAGAAAACAAATGAGCCAACAAGTACTACTATAGGCATAAGATGGAAAATAAAACACTAAAACCAAAACAAACTGAAATAAAATTGTTTAAACAACTACACATACGTTTTTTTTTTTTTTTTACGGTTTATTATAATCCACAGAGCACCATCTGATCTGATGGGTGCGTTGATATTTTCTCTGGAGTGGGATTATTGATATATCTAGCAGCTCAAAAACCAATAATTACATATTCACTCCATTGTTTTTCACATATTTCATTCCCCAGATATAAACACGTATACACAGTAAGACCCATGGTAGACATTTTCACTGGATCTTTGACAACTTTGCATGAAGACTGATACCTGGACAGGCCTTTTAATGCCCGCATATTTATTCACCCCTTTCATGCGGAGGTTGTATTCCTCTGTCCAGTCAATAAAACACATTTTCTGGAATGAGTTGAATACTTAACACTATGATTAAAAAGTTTATTATTGCACATTATCACGAAGGCAAAATAAAAAAAGATGTACATTTCACACAAATAATCATCCTCATGAGCTTCTTTGTCAAGTGGTTAACATGATGTTTTGATAAGGTCTTGCGCCATGACAACTTGCCAGAGTGTGACATTTTAGCGCATCGCCATTCAACCAAGGTCATCTCTGAAGCCCTCAGTCGTGGATATTGTACCTGTACGCCTCTATGAGTCCTTCGACCGAGTGAATGAAGCCAGATATGGCGCATATGCCCCCAATAACAAAAATGGCAACGTCGAAGAAGACGTGGTGCCACAGGAGATTCCTCCACTGGAGCTTCAGGTGGAAGAGGCTTGGCAGGAGGAAGCATAGGCCAGCGCCGGTGAGGCTCCCAGTTAACCCCATAAGGAGGGCGAAATGGGGGACAAAGACGGCCATGAGCAAGGTGAAGACTACCAGGGCAATTCGAAGTCCCAGACCCCATGATTTCAGCTGCCCGCCAGGGCCGTAGCAGTCAGGGAACATGGCTCTCCCGCCATCCTGGAAAAAGGATTTCTCCAGAACCTCAACTGCA
Organism: Anarrhichthys ocellatus; assembly: GCF_004355925.1. Taxonomy (NCBI): domain Eukaryota; kingdom Metazoa; phylum Chordata; class Actinopteri; order Perciformes; family Anarhichadidae; genus Anarrhichthys; species Anarrhichthys ocellatus. Next base: position 15,138,986 of record NW_022280035.1, on the reverse strand, counting down.
GCAAAGAACGGCAGCGGGTAAGATAACAGCGCCTTGGCAACGAGGAAGAGGTTCACCACAGCCCGGATGGTCGAAGGCAGGTTATCTGTGATGACCTCTTTGGTGGCGTCTGCCCAAGTCAAGTAGGCCACCAGGGCGAAGAGGCCCTTGAGGACGCAGGCTGAGATGTGAGTCCACTCCATCATGCAGTGGAACTCGCTGGGCTTCTGCATGTTTCCCTCCAGGGAGGGGAGGAATATCTGGGAGGTGTAGCTGAACACGATGATGCCGATTGAAATGGGGAATTTCTTCACATCGATATAAAACTTGACCTTGTCCCAGGCCCAGTCGCGCGCCCTGGAGAGGCAGTAGGCAATCACGAGGACATTGATGACGAAGTGCGCCATAGTGCAGAGCAAGCTGAACTTGGACACGGCCTTGAGGTTCTTCAGGAACGCGCAAGGCAGGAGCGCGACCGTGGCCACCACAGACCAGGCCTTCTGGGAGACTGGGAACCCCGGGAAACTGTTGACCATCAAGTTGCCGCTGACCACAACGTAAAGAATGCAGGTCATGACCAGCTCGATGATCTGGGCGACGTTCACGACGTGCCCGCCGAGCGCTGGGAAGCGGGGCGCGCAGCAGGCGTTGGCGATGTCGGTGTAGGTGTCCCTTACGCGCACTTTTATGCCGTCCTCGTTCTCCTCGTACAGACACGCGATGAGGATTTTTCCGGTGTAGCAGCACACCACGGCCGCGAAGATAATGAGGAAGAGACCGAGGTAGCCACCGTGGAGGATGGCGTAAGGCAGGCCGAGGACGAACATGCCCTGCGGACAGAGAAGCGCAGTTGAGTGGTAATGGACGAGGCCCACATCGCAGTGACAGGCCAAACCATCCCAGGCATGCAATGACATGGCTCACAGAGCTCACATCTTACATAATAACTGTAAAATATCTATCTATCTATCTATCTATCTATCTATCTATCTATCTATCTAT
>NW_022280035.1:15132353-15137905 GCF_004355925.1 Anarrhichthys ocellatus | reverse complement strand
CATCGGCGGAATCGAAATAAGGCTTTAACAATACTATTTTAAAACGAACTTTTCAATTAATTTGGTTACAATTTCAATTTGATGGAGGCGCTGATAAGCACGCGCGTGCCATTCAGCCTCAGGGCTATCAAAGCCACACAGGCCCTGCCTGCAACTCCACTGATAAAAAGATTTGAATATATAAATTCTAACACATTGGCTGCAATGAATTCCCCCTCAAACCAATAATGAAACATTAAATTAAAGTCTGCGTTAATTATGGTACACATTTACCGCCTATTTAGCTCAAGTTAAAGTATTTGACAATATTGAACATATTGTTTAATATATTATCTTGGATTGTGTGAAATAATGCGCATCCACAGAGAAGGCTGCGGCATCTTAAAATATAAATCTTATAATATGAAAATCCTCAGTTCAAGGTGACTTTTGGTCCAGTCGCAGGCCTGGTCCACGCAGCGCGTTATTGTTGCATGCACACATGCAAGATGAAAGTCACCACGGTGTACCTGAATGGCATTGGTGACGTTCCAGCCAGCTTCCCATGTCGTGATTTGTGGTTTATCCTCATCCAGCGAGCCCCCTGTCTTCATGGACGAGGGCCTTCGGTCGGTGCCATCTCTCTGGTAGTGACTGTCTCCGTCCAGCTCCCCTTCTCCCTCCGGGCGTCCCCCTTCCTCTTCCCCCTGAAGGACATCCATTTGCATCCCATGCCTGTAGTCGTAGTCCAAGTCGTCGCACTCGACGAAACCCACACCCTCTTCATCCGTGGCGGTCTGGAAGCCCAGCCGGGCGAACACCCCGCTGACCTTGGCCTGAGATTTGTTGGACACCGTGTGGGCCGCGTTGGTCAGCTTGTTGGTCAGCTTGTGTCGTATTAGGTGAGCCATCTTTATCCGAATAAAACACGTTCTTCAACTGAAAATTATATCACCGAGTGAAAGCAAAAGAGGCAGATGCATGCAGGGTGATTTGTTCTCCGTTTTTAACTGCTACTGTAAAGTCATGCCTGTTGCCTCTTCGATCGTCGTCGCAAAGTAAGCTACCCAGCCCTCTAACGGCTGCCAAACCGTTTCACCCAAACCCGTTAAAAATCCTCAGCCGCTTCTCTTGGCTTGCTCATCCATATTACTCCCTAAAATAAAACAGTCCTTGGCATCTGCTTCACGTGGGAAAGACGCCCCAAAACAGAGACAAAAACGAAAATATGTCCTCATGTGTCGTTAAAAAAGACAACTTAGCATTTTTTTTTGTCAGTTGGGGGTCCCTTTGGTGGCAGCAGGGGCGCTGGAATCTCTGACTGCACCACCGAAAGAGAGGAGAGAGGAGCGTGCACGTGTCCGCATAGTGTGTCAGCAGTGTGGCTCGCGCACAGCACAACTGTCACGGATGGCAGAGAGAGAGAGAGAGAGAGAGAGAGAGAGAGAGAGAGAGAGAGAGAGCGTTAATTCACCGACAGAGTGATCACGAGGATAAAACAGGTCATTTAAAGGCAGCAGGAATTGCTCTTGACATTATGCATGACTGAAGAGAACAAACATTTTACCTGCTTTCATGCTGCATTCTGTCAACAGGTCGACGGGTAATGCCATCAACGAATAGACATAGATGCATGAACTTATAAATATTCAGGCTTATTGGATGAAACTATATATATTTTTTAATTCTTACATTGATCTACAGTTGTTTTTGCAATACCTACAATTTATAGCAAATGTAATTAACACCAAATATACATATGGGCCAATAGACTATTCGTACAACAACGCAATCTCGTTTTTTTTCGTTAGACAGAATTTTAACTGTTCCGCCTGACCTGCTCAATCTTACATTTGTTAAATAAAGCACGCGGACTGCAACGTATCCTAGTGTGAGACAACGTGCGCTCACAGTCCAGAGTCGTACACACATCTCATGTGCAGTCAAAAGGCCTGATATTCCACGGGTTGCCTAATATTTTTAAGGAATGATGAAATTATGTTTTTGGAAATTATACATAGACTATTTGCCAACAGAAAATATTGTAATGCATTTTCCAATGATGTTGAATTATTTTGTTCTTACACATTCAAGTATAGCATATTTCCATACAAAATACGCCCCCACCTTCATATTAAAATATTTAAATGAATGCCACTGTTTGCTCAGACCTTCACGTTGTGAATGCATACGTGTACAGATTTTACGTTTCCAACTCATTTAACAGCTTGATTCCAGATGAGCATGCTCAGCAGGCTGTGAAGGGATGCAACTCGTTGCTGATATGATGAGCATCATGCAGCTGGCCTGCTGCAGAGCCCCGGCAGCACCGCGGACAGCTCCTTATAACGGAAAGAAAAAAAACGGGTCAAACTGCTCCTCAGCCTTTTTTTTTCTTTCACACAGAAAAAAAAATAGTCTGCCCATTTAACACACCACGAACTTAATCTAGCTATATTAATTATTGTCTATAATGGTCTACATTTACTTGATATCCGCACATTGGAAAAAAAAGGGTAGAGTTATTTATTCTCCACCTCAGCTCTAATCCTCGGGAATATACGAAGCACCTCGTCTTTGCCTCGATAATCTGCTGTGACACGGCTGAGCAAAAGTGTCATCACATTTTTGCAGCCTGCTCCAGAAATGTATCCCGCTGTGGCGCATTTCTCTCTTCTTTAACGAAACATTGAGCATTTTTGAGGATATATGTAAACCAAATAAATTTAGATGTATTCTTTTTCAAGGCTGATTGAAATTTTCGCACAGAAACAAGTAGGCCTACTAAGACATGCGAGACAATATCTTACGTGCGGCATTGCAAGTACCGAGAGGTCTAAATTTAGAAACCAGCCAGAGGACAGAGAAAGTTCCGCATATTTTCATGCTTGGCTTGGGCAGCTTTGCCAGCTGCCATTGGTGCTCAGGCCAACATAGTGTTTGTTAGGGAGTGTGTGTCATCCATGTCTGGAGGTATGTGCGTGTGTGTGTACGTGTGTGTGTGTGTGTGTGTGTGTGTGTGTGTGTGTGTATGTATGTTGCAGGACAGTGAGGAAACAGGGAGTCCTTGAGGCATATCTCCCTCCCCCATCACATGCACAATCCCCGGGCTAACGCTGGGACAGAGGATCGGCTGCAAATGTCACACACGCGCGCACACAAAAACGCAAGCACGTAAAATACATGCTGCCTCACCCTAAATCTTAAAAAAAAAAAATCTAAATGTGAAATAAAGACATGTAAGAATAAATATATGTTGCCGAATATAAAATAATTTAGCAAATCTGAAATATAAAAAAACTCAATATTGAAACAAATATACCGGTCCACTTTAAATTCTCTCCAACACGATACACGTATTTCCTCGCGACAAAATGCGTTTTCGGTGTTCCCTTTTTTCTTTGAAGGGGCTTTAAAATTGGTTGCTGTGGCGACGAATTTAGCTTCTAAGGCTACAAAGAGAAGGATTAATTCAGGCTGAATGTGTGTGTAAGAGTAAGAGACAGCAAGAGACACTTGCACTGTGTGTGTGTGTGTGTGTGTGTGTGTGTGTGTGTGTGTGTGTGTGTGTGTGTGTGTGCAGGCCTGAGATACGGAGGGGCTTATAGCCTCATCTAACAGCCGTGCAGTGCTGACTGGAGGCAATAATCTCTGATAGTTGCCATGGCCACAGTAATTGGACAGAGTGTGTGCATGTGTGTGTATGTTGAGATTTTGGAGAAAAGAGATTTATTTTCCTCAGCGCAGGTTATATGTGTCTGAAAGCTTTGACTCAGTGGTTGGCCTGGAAGGACAATTAAAACAATTAAGCAAATCATAACCCCCTTGAATGACAAAATAAAGTCAAAATAAACAGCTACAGAACATGTCACTTCCAAGGCAGTTGTTTTATGATAGAGAATATATTTTTTTATGCGCATCTGTATTTAAATATGCATCAGATAATGCTGATTGGCTTATGGTGACCATGATGTTTTGAGAATACCTTTTATTGAAAAAGCATGTAGAAAATGTCAAGCGCGTCTCCTGACCACTGAACCATGGTCACGCCACCCATACGTTAGAACATTTTGCACGATCGCTCGTGTAGCCTACATGTCAGCTGAATTTGGTTTTAAAATACCTTCCTACAAAACAAGTCATTTTTTACAGCACTCATTTTGATTTGTCCCATTAGAGAATAGCACACAGGTGTAGCCTAAATTATAAAATTATTGATGGCTGAATTCCATTTAGCTGATCCAGAGTCCTGATATTGTGCATGCTGTCTCACTGTCAAGACTTACAGTTGAATACAACTGAGCCATCATTAATGTGCTTTTCCCAAAGGTCAAAATAAAAAAATACATTTCATATATGTACATATATGTCCCATATATGTACCACTTGTGTGGTTAAGATTAGATACAATTATTAAGGGGGAGTGTTGAAAAACTATAATGCAATAATAATACAAAAATCAAAATGTTAAATATCTGATAGGTGAAAATAGGCATGGTCTTCAAGACCAAAGAAAGTGATTCTAGAAAATGTGATTTTGCTTCAGTTTACTCGATAGTGAGCAGTCAATTGACATTTCAGCCACATTCGACCCTCAGCCTTCCGTGGGTTTTGTTGCTGAACAATTTACACTGTAAGCCCCACCCTCCTTGGTTACTGTTGCAAGGCCTGGTTAGCTTTCCAGTCTCTCATTGCATATATAGTTTACAATAACAACAGCAGCAGAATTACCTGTCAAAATGACTTTGTCAGGTGTAATATTTCTGTGATAGCATTGGAACTGGGCCAGATGCGGTCACGAAACTTTACAGATGTGTAGTTGAGATTAAAATGAAGGTAGTTCAAACATATGGGTGGGCGGACAGCAACAAACATGATGCCTTTTCTAACCTGCAACCTCAAAAATAATGTAATTAATTATATTGTCTTTGTCTTTGAAAGTAACACATGGCGACCACTGTTAGCTAGGCATGCATGCTACCATCTGATATGGTTAGAGGAGATGGACGCAGTTTAATCCATTCCTTATTGTTCTTTTTTCTGTTGGTTTTATAAAGGCTTAAAAAAGACACCACAATCCAAACTCTTTAAATACCATGTATCACTCTTATTAGAGCCCCATGCACATGGCTTTATGAATCCAAAGTTGGGCAGGCCATACCTAGTTATGATTGCTATGACTGGTTGATTGCTGTTCAATGGCAGGGTTTGGGTCAATTCTTAATATAGCTCCCTCCAACTTCAACCTAACTAGAGATCTAATCAGCCAACGTGATCAACAACACCTTAAAAACACATTACTGACTTTTGAAATGCTAAAGAACAGTGGATGAATTGATACTGAGACATATTAATCTTATCCACTAAACAAGACATAGATTGCTAACATGAAACTCACACGCACACACTTTCACACACATACATGAATGCATGAATAGTGACAGGTGCACAAACACATTAATCACTCCATGGCCGAAAAAGATCTGCTGGGCTTACAGTGCCAGAGACTGAAGAGATCGGTAGTGACAGACGATGTGCGTGTGTGTCTGTGTCTGTGTGTGTGTGTGTGTGTG
>NW_022280035.1:15086093-15132343 GCF_004355925.1 Anarrhichthys ocellatus | reverse complement strand
GTGTGTGTGTGTGTGTGTGTGTGTGAAGGGTGTGGAGGAGAGTCATGGAGGTTGCAGGGGTTTTGTCCGCAGTGTGGCTCTGGTATTTCAGAAGTGCTCTGAGTTAGGATTGTTACATAAACTGGCCTCTCTTCCTCCATCCGTCATTCCCTCTCTCTCTCTCTCTCTCTCTCTCTCTCTCTCTCTCTATCTCTCTCTATCACACATACACCCACACCCACACACACACGCTTCTATTGTTTAAGGAGGTAACACAATGGTTGGTAACACAATGTGGCCCACTGATGAAAGTATTGTAATATTTACATATATGCAGTATTTGCGAAATTGGTGTCTGTGGCAATATTTCCGGAAAAAAAATGCTGCATTACAGTTTCTCAGTATTATATACACACAAAAATGGGACTATGCACATAACTCAGACACAGCTCAGGACTCCAAACATGCTCAAGTTTAAGCACAAATCCATTGTTTTCACTATAATAGAAATTCTAATTCAGTCAGGATGGAAATCTTAAGGATTGCCAATTTAATTATTGTGATTCCAATCAGTGGAATTTAAATTTAAATTAATAATCCTATTGTGGCATCATAATGACACAACTGTCTTCTGATTGCAGAATGTACGGGGGGGAAAAAAATGCTGTGTTGTCATGACAACGAATGTAAAATGATTCCAGAATGCTCTGATTTATAATCACACACATAATCATCACTGACATATGTTTAAAAAACAGTCACAGAGGAGTCACAGTCTTTTCCCGTCTCCACAAAACAGCATTTGAGGGGGAGGCGAAAACCCTCAGTAGAGTTAAGTGAGCTTGTATTTGAGGGGTTGCTGTTCTAATCCCCGGAGTCGATGACTGTTCCATCGCTGCCAATATACTCTGGAGCAATGGGGAAAACACACTATAGTATAGTTAAAAAAGAGCAAGTTACATCTTGTAATCAACATTTTAATTTCTACTCACTTTTCTTATTTTATCAGTAAATCACATCACTTTCAGTGGAAACCACCCAAAAATAAAATATTGTTGAATATGTTAAATAAGAAAGACATGTGAATAATTAAAACTAAGACTACTAAATTACCTTATTAAATAATTGTATTATTCATGAACACTAAACATGATTGTTCCCAACATGTAAATTCCCTCTCCTTCCCCTCCCTGTCAGTGGGAAGTAACAGTCTGTTCATTCCTCCACAAAATGGAGGCTGCTTGGCATCAGGCGTGGCAGTCCCAGAGTGCTTGTAGCCTATTAGTTCCCCTGCGCCTCATCACCGCTGCCTGGATGACAAGCACAACAAGCAGAGAGCTGCGAGCATCGTGCACAGACAGCGACACAATGTCACGTCTTGCCTCCTGGGAAGAATGGACGTCTGTGTGTGTGTGTGTGTGTGTGTGTGTGTGTTGGGGAGGAGAGGAAATAGATGTGTGTGTATTTGTATTTTAGTTTGTGACCGTATGTGCATGCTTGTGTGGGTGGGGATGTGTGGATAGTGTGGATGTGTGTGTCTTACCAGTGTAACCGTGTGTGTGTGTGTGTTCGAGAGGGTGAGCTGACCCAGATCTGCTTATTAGCATCAGGAGGAGGGGGACGGCAGTCACTTAGAGCTTTGTGCCTGAGCAGTGAACTGTGCTCGTGCTTCATTGACACACCATCAAGCATCATACAGTCCCCCCCCCCCCACACACACACACACAGACACACTTTCCTTCCTTCATCCTCTTCATCCTTTGCTCCAAAATATCTGTGCTATCCAGGAAATAAATCCACCCAGAAAACACAGTTTCTGCAATATTATAGACAGTTTATAAATTTTAAAAAAATGTATTCATCTGAACAGCAGAAATCAAATGTTTTGTGTGGGACAGTTTGTCATAATTCCAAACTACATTTCAATATATCAGTAGATTCAAACCAGAGAAGCATTTGTATATCGCTGGATGATTACATCAAATGGAAATACTGTGTCTTAAGCATTACTTTAGACAATAAATTACTCTTTGGGATTTTTATTAGAATCTAAAAGTTTTGGGGGCAGAACGCTGCTTGTGTCAAGATCGATTTGTAGATGAATCGTGCTGCATTGAAGGGGTTTAACTAACAGTCAGCCTGGATGTTTGTATATGAATTCCTTTAGATATTGTATTTCAGTTTGCTTTCAAGATCCGCACTGGCCAGAATATATTAATAGATATTCTAGTTTTAAAAACAAGGTAATTGGTAATTTGATTCACCGAAATGGTGCACACGAAGGATTACAACTGCCATGATGTAAAAAATGAAAATATTTTGTAAGAAGAAAAGATTAAATGGTGCTTAGACTGAATGTTGTGACCTGAAGCAGACTGGGATGTACAGTAGCTTAAATGTGCAGGTGTCCCACATCACCAGCTGAGGCTTCACTCGGTCAGCTTAGAGTAACAGGATGGCAGACAGAAAGAAATCAGGGATCTCAGAGCCTGAGGGAAAATGTCTGTTCACATGGTTTAGATGTAGCTTCAAAACGGACTCATCCATTTCTAGCATATTTATTCACTTGACCCCTGATTTTAAGTGATGAGTGATTAGAAAAAAATGGCAGCAAGACTTGAAACGGCTCGTTTAGTTTGCAAACAGATTGGAAATGGAAATCTGTAGAGAAACGTTAGGCTATTTTTATTATTATGGCTGCATCATTCCTTTGTATGGAAACTTTGGGTTCTCCACTAAAATGTAAAATGTGCTGCACAGCATGAGTTCTCTTCTGGTCAAACAACTATTTAGTGAGATTAGGTAAAGTCAAATTTTCTACACAGGAGTTTTAAATTTAAACAATATTTTGACAATTTCTGATGTTTCTATACAGTCGGACTATAATAATAAACAGGCCCTTTCTCTACCCAATAATCCACCAGGATAAATCAGTGTCTCTCATTTCAAAGGGAGTTTGCTTACATAGAGTGTAGCACGACCTCTGGTGGCAAAAGGTAGACATATTCAAAATGAACCTTTATTGTAATAACAGCAGTTAAAAGAGGAGATGTCATGCGTCATATCATTGGGGTACAACCACACATGTGCAGTAAAATCTTGTCTGCACTTGCCGGAAGGCTCATTAGACTGCACTGGATCATACATGAGGATGAAAATGCTTTTGTATATCGGCTGCCATCCATTAGAACGTACCGCAGGAGTCTACCCATTACTTCTGTCAGGCACAGCGCACCTGAGTGGACACCATTCCATAATGTCTAGCGCCGTCTGCTGTTACCCTCCAACGTCGCAGCTCCGGTTACATATAGATACGAAATACGTGAATGTTCCATACCTTAGTTGAAAAGCAGATAAACGGGGAGTGTTTCATTGAAAAAAATAAAAAAATAGTTTGCCACTTTTGTATTTTTGAAACAGCAAAGCCAACGCGTGTATTCTATTTATATTAAATATATGTAATCCTTTAATCTTTTAAGTGCTACTTGTATTTTTAATTAATTATTTTTTAAATACATACTGCTGTATACAGATTTAATGCATGTAAGTTGGAATAGTTGACTTAAGAACAATCGGGAACTATAAGTCGGCAACACCGAGACTTCACCCGGCTGTATTTTGCAGTGACACACTTCCAAAATGGCTACCAAACAGGAACCGGTCTATCAAATTTTCACATTTCAGGACTGTAAAACCTCTCCTGACCCCATTTTTGAACTCCCCGCCCAGTGCCTGGCCCCTACATCGGCCCCTATAGTGATAGATAACGGCTCCTTCCAGACCCGGGCCGGCTGGGCGGCTCCAGCGGCGGAGTTTGACTCTCCGCGGCTGCTCTTCAAGTCGGTGGCGGCGCGCTGCAGAGGGGCCGCCCGCAGCGAGACCCAGATCGGTAACGATATCCCAAACCTGGAGCCGCTGCGGTGGCTGCTGAAGAGCCAGTTTGACCGAAACGTGGTGGTCAACTTCGAGATCCAGGAGCTCATGTTCGACTATGTGTTCACTCACTTGGGCATCGGCTCAGAGGTTAGTGGTGGACGGTGACTGATGTGTCCGCTGCTGCCAACATTTACATCAGCCATGCCATTAGCCTGCTTTCGTCACGCTAAAAACGTGACATTGGGTTAGATTTGAAATCAGCTATTTTTAGTGATGTCATTTATTTTCATATCAATGCCTTTTAAAAAACGGTAGTTAAAGTTTAATTCGTTTCTACACTTTATCACAGAGAAACGACTAGACGTCCTTTCCACTGAGCTCTCATCTAAAGCAGGGGTTCTTAACCTTTTTGACCTCGGGGCCCAACTTTTCAAGTACAAAGTGTCCCGGGGCCCATTCAAATATTAACACTATTAGTTTAACTAATTGATCTCACTCTTGGTTTGATTTGTATTCAATAACTATATTGTTACCTGTTCAACTCCACCCCTATTTTAGAGCAAAACCGCCCAAAATGACATACCCAAATTAAAATGGCTGTAGCTTCTGAACCACTGTGACTATATGCATCAAAAGTGTCAGAAAACCTGTAGGTCATATAGAAACAGAGCAGTGGGCCTTTGGAGTCAGTAAAAATTGAAGATTTTTGTCCGCATAAAATAAAAAAGTATCTTTCAGTATAAATAACTGCCTGTGGCTGTATCTGTACAGGTAAATGACAGTATAGGGCTGTAACTACACTATCGATGAACAACTGTCTCAAATTTGAAGAAGATTGGACAAAGTGACGATTCTACAGTGTTTCTTCCACGAAGAGATCCAGGCGGAGCTCTAAAAGGATATTTAGAGACCCAAATGGACACATGATAACCAAATGATATTCTGACACACTAAAGGTGTTTCTCCCTTTATATTTTGATATTATATTATTTTCCTTTCATTCCTTTCATGGTCGAAGACGTGGTATGTAAGTAGCAGACTTACTGTGCGTAATGGCTGCGGTTGAGCGCACGATCGAGTATGAGGGTAGCTCAGTTACGCAAGGTTATATGTTGGTTGACAGCTTATAGAAGAGGAAGGTAAGGTTTGTACTCTAAGTACTAGCGTTTTCTGAAGCTACTAGCTCCATGGTAACATCCCCTAGCACATTGTTGGGTCTGTAATGTGTCTTTTTCCGTCAAAATGCTGCAAGATCCGACTTGCAGCGGTTATGGCGACTTTGGACAGTGTGTGTTTGGGCTCCTTTTGTGAAAAATCCATAAGAAATGAAAGAAAATCGATGATTTCTTTGCAAAGATGAGGGTTTTGGGCATGCTGGGATACCAAACACGGCCATGTTTTGTGACGTATTTTGTGCAAGCAAGCCGTAGGAACGGAACGGAAGGGGAGGGAATCGAGGACGCCGGCAAAACCCTTGTCAAATAAATGAGATGATACAATGTGATGATCACAAAGACATTTATTTATCATGTGTATGTAAACCTGCGTACACAACAAGAAGCCCAACAGGCTTTCCCACGAGCGTTGGATGTTTCGTCGCTAGGTGTTGCTTTATTTTTGAAGGCTTCAGTGCTTCGTTTGATAGCATTAGCCCACATTCCACACACTGAAAGTGTTAAGAAAGTCAGGATTGTACTTGCGCACACATTTAGACTTTTGGGGGGGTATGGCACCACTGTCGTCTTCATTTTTTCTACCACTACAGTGTAGTGGTTAAATCATTTAACACTGATTTTTATCATTCATTAAATGATGTGATGGTTAAATCGTGTGATGTAAACATTACACGATTTAACCACTAGAGGGCAGCAGTGTTACATAATTTAATGAATCATGAACATTACACGATTTAACCACTAGAGGGCAGCAATGTTAAATGCGAAGCACTGAAGCCTTCAAAAATAAAGCAACACCTAGCGACGAAACATCCAACCACAGACTGTAGATTATTTTCACTACTCAGACACTGAATGCATATGAACCATTTCCAATTGCAGCAATGTGTTTTTTAATTTTATAATTATTTGCATTCTACTGTATATATATGCTGTCTGTAAATTAATTGGTCAATAATCCAGGTTGTCAATAGACTGTTTTATAATTTGTAGAAATTATCACAAGAACAGATTATTTCTAATGAACAAAGAAAGTTATACACCATGTTTTTTTTGTAGGAAAATTAGGTGTGTTTTAATTACAGTAATGCATGCTGGTAATATTTATCCCTTTATGTTTTATATGCAACATCAAACTAACTCACCATGACATCCAGTTTATCAACCAGCCTTCCTTTCTCCGTGCTTTTCTAGGACAGCGTGGCGAACCCCATTGTGCTGACTGAGGCGCCCTGCAACCCGCTGCACTGTCGGCAGATGATGTCAGAGTTGCTGTTTGAGTGCTACCGCGTCCCGCACGTCTCCTACGGCGTGGACAGTTTGTACAGTTTGTACAACAATAGCACTCAAAGGAACCTCCAGCCGCCACACACCGGCATCGTCCTGTCCTCCGGGTACCACTGTTCTCACATCCTGCCGGTTATCGACGGCAGGTGAGGATTAACAGACGACTGCTTCATGCACACGTTTTGCACAGTCTGTTCTGTAGAGTCTAACTTTGATATGGTTTTGATTCAAGGTTTGATGCGGTGAACTGTAAGCGCGTGAACGTGGCTGGGAGTCAGGCCGCGTCCTACCTGCAGCGCCTCCTCCAGCTGAAATACCCAGGTCACCTCGCCGCCATCACACTCAGCCGCGTAGAGGAGCTGCTGCATGAACACAGTTACACTGCTGTGGATTACCAAGAAGGTACATCATGTCGGTGCAAACTTACATATATGTTGATACACTTAGAGCTTCTCCGGGCAAGTTCTCAAATCTGTTTAAAGTTTTGGATTAGTTGAAGACATTTATCTTAAGTAACATTAATAAACTCCACACCGACATGAATTTTCTCCTAAACCCTATACTTTCCCTCCTTTCCCTCTTTTGTTGCGTTCTCCACAGAGCTGGAAAAGTGGCGCAGCCCAGAGTTTTACGAGCGGGAGGTTCACCGCATGCAGCTCCCCTTCTCGGGTAAGGTGCCGGGCGGCTGTGTGAGTGTGGAGGAGAGGCAGGAGAGACGAGCTCAGCAGCTTCGGCGGCTTCAGGAGATCAACGCTCGTCGCCGGGAGGAGAAGCTGCTACAGGACCAAGAGAGGCTGGACAGACTTCTAGCAGTACAGGCAAGGGGCCTATTGCATCATTTGCTGTTTATTCGAAAGCCTTTTAGGGTTTTTTCGGATGCTATTGATGTGCATAAGGCTTTTTGACCCCTTTGCATCCGATGATAAACTACAAAAAAGGCTAATTGTTTTGCTGAGGAATGATTGTGTTCACTACAACAGTAACATTAAAACATCTGGAATACAAAGTAGCTCGAACTAAATACGGGTGGATTCTAAAACACAGCAGGTGTGTGCTGCACAGTGATCAAAGAGTTTGTTTGTGTGCAGGAACTGCTGGAGGACGGCCTGTTGGATCACTTTCATAAGAGCCTGGTGGAGCTCAACATGGACTCGGCCGAGGAGCTGCAGTCGTACATCAACAAACTGCAGCTGGCTGTGGAGCAGGGCAGACAGAAGCTGCTGCATAGCGACGGAGTGGAGGGAAAGACTGAGGTGGGTGTTACTCCACCAAATCCGAGAGTATTGTAAGGTGACCATATTTAGTATTATTAATTACACCTGTGTTTTACCCTGCGATGACATGTCAAACTGGCTGCTGTGAAAAAGTCCAATAAGGAAGCAAAGCGGACACTGTATTCTGGTCGACTTAGGAACCGCCGAGCTGAGGTCACATTCAAATGTACCAATTATTAATTATCTCTGCATGTCGTCGGCGTGAATGTGCCGTGGGGCGTCACTGGATCCGTCCTTGTTTGCTGCGGTCGATGTGCTGCGGCTGACATGAAGCTTGAGGCTGTTCTGTTGCCCTCTGCCAGGTGTCTGAGCTGGAGCAGCCGATGGACGAGGGAGATGGAGTGGCGCTGATTGATTCTGACTTCCCCGAGGACACGCTGCCAGAGAAACCTGCTAATGTGGTTCAGGTAGTGGCACAGAGACACTGGAGGCTCCCAGACAAGATACTTAGATCCTCATTAATGCTGCGCAGGCAATTACCTGCCGGTTTACCGTGTGGCACAGTTAGAAAAACTTTTTCGGGCTGTATTATGTTTATGTGCCAGGACAGTCAGGAAACTAACAAACTTTTCTAATAAGACGATGCATTTGGTACCACACAAAATTAACTTTTGTCTCATCTCCAGCCCTTGTTCAACATGGCGGAGTACCACCAGCTGTTTGTGGGGACGGAGCGTCTCCGGTGTCCAGAGATCCTGTTCCAGCCCTCGCCAACCGGAGAGGACCAGATGGGACTGATGGAGACGCTGCAGTACGTCCTTGCCAGGTAATGACAAACCATGCGAACATACACATGGATCACGCACATTGTCTTTTTTCCTCACTAATGCCCGTTCAAAACATTCTTTCTCAGAAGATGTAGGTAGTCAATAGTTTTACTATTTACATTGATAGATAGTATTAATGTCTTTCTTATGTCTTCTGTGCCACATACAGGTACACACCAGAGCAGCAGGAGGCGCTGGTGAGCAATGTGTTTCTGACGGGAGGGAACATGCAGTACCCCGGTATGAAGGAGAGAGTGGAGAGAGAACTGCTGGCTATGAGGCCCTTCCAGTCACACTTCAAGGTACAAGGTCCTTTTTATAACCCTATTTAGCATTACACATTCCTACTTCACACGTTTCAGGTGTTGACCAATAAAGATAGATATTGCCTTTATGGTTTTATGTCTTTTTATGTGAAAAACACACATTAACCATGCTTTACTGCCCAAATACGCCAGACGAAATCTTGTAAATGCATTGTAACTGACTGACTCCGTCCCAGGTGAGAATGGCGTGCCGGCCGGCCCTGGACGCCTGGTACGGGGCGAGAGACTGGGCCTTGCAGCATCTACCTAGCGCAGAGGGAGGAGCAGCAGAGGGATGGATCAGCAGACAGGAGTACGAGGAGAAAGGGGGCGAGTACCTGAGCGAGCACTGTGCTTCTAACGTCTTTGTTCCCATGAAGATCGCCAAACCAGTTCCCGCTCGCGCCTCGGAGCCCTCCGTTACCACACTGACATCTACCGGAGCTTCTGCTGCTGTCGCCATGCTCACGTCTGACCTGCCTCCCTGCTGTTCTACTGTTGCTGCTCATGTTACTTTGGTTTCCTCCTAAACTGGGATCTCAGTTACTGTTGAGTCTCTGATGTTCAATGTATTCTGGAGATGATTTTTGAATGAGGGAAAGTGTTTACTTTTTTGATGAACCCACTTTCATTCAGTCTGACTTGTCTTCTACATCGGTTGGTGACTTGTAAGGTTTTACTTTTTAACAAACCCCAGAGAGTAGCTGTGAACTTGATACAATCAATCAAAGGTAAAGAAGACCTTGCTCTTTGATTCTGAGGGACTCGAAAATAAAAGAAAACGGTGGTCCTGCCCACACATGATTGTAACAGCGATTAATCAGTTGTGTCTGCTATCGGGCCTTTCTCTGTGTGAAATGTAAAGAAGCACAGCACCAAACAATCACATCAGCTCAGGGATGTAAGGTGCATTAGCTGTAGCTGTTTTTACAATATTAAGACATATAACTTTTCCTGTTGTCTACCAACAGGGGAAATGGGAATAGACTTCCTGTCCGGTCTCAATCTTCATCCATCTGTTTTTGGACTCCTGTGATTTTTGTATGTTCTGACTGGAACTTTGTTGGAAATACAGCTTTGTTTTGTTTCCATGATGCTTAGAGAAACCACAAGAGACCATTCATATTGAATGGTCTTTAAAGGTCTAGTGGGAATATTTTGGATACTATGTAAATAGCATTTGTTGTTTGTATGTTTTTAAGGAAATATATTTTCACTGATGGAAAGAGCTGTTTGCTTTTATTTGTATTGCAGGTTGAGATAAGTCAGGCAGCTGTCTGATGCCACTGGTTACAGAGGAAAAGTCTAACTATTCCTCAGTCCTGTCGTTTGTCCTTTTACTGCAGCTCACTTTAAAACCAAGTTTTAGTTTAATTCCCTCGGTGTTATCTACAATTTAGGAGAATAGATTTTTTTTTTGTGGGCTCACAGCATTGAACAATTACATGGAAAAAAGTTTTCTATTTATTTTTTTAAGGAAACAGTGTCCACATGACTATGAATATTAGCGATGTAGTCTGAATAATGCACATTGCAGTTTCCCAAAGCATCTCGAAATGCTTGTTTTGTCTGACCAACAGTTCAAACCCTAAAAATATTCACCTTACAGTGATGTAAAACAAACGAGAAACAAATCCTCACCTTTGACATGCTGTTACAAGAGACTGTTTGCTTCTTTTTGTTTGATAAATAACTGAAACGTTAAGCCCATTAAATATCAAAACTGCTAATTGATTTTCAGTTCAGACAAACGTATCCAAACCTTGACCGAACAATCCAAAAATATTTACAATGACTTGAGGTAATTGAGAAAATATATATATTTTTTGTTATGTTTGGGGGAACTGACCCTTTAAATGCAGCATAATATATTATAAGATGTTAACACAAAATCTAGTCGGCATATTGTCAACCTCTACGCCTGAGCATTTCCCAATAGCAGATCTATTATACAACATAAGATTGACCTATAATGTCTAGTAGATCTGTTTCAAGCTTCCTCTGAGAAGCTGATTCATGCCAGTATTGCAGCAAAGTCTGCTGTGTCAGACATCTCCTTATAGGAGAGATGTTCTCACCGTTGGCTTCCATTAATGCTAAAAAATGATGTGGGATTCTGAGTGCCAGTTGAAAAAAATGTGCTTTGTTTCCAGCCTGCTCATCTACAAAACCACAGTTTAATCAGCCTAATGTTGCTATGCTATTATACTATATCCGTCCAGGTCTCTTTCTCTCATCTGATTCAAAGGTTTTGACTCACTGAAGAATTCTCAGGTGACTTGCAGGTGTGTTTGCTGCACTGCACTGTTTCTTTGTTGGTCCACATTATTAACCCAGCAGACCTCTGCGGTCTAATGGTATTATGTGCTGAACTGTGCCACAGGTCGGGGTTCAAACCGTCTGCCAGCTTGTTCTGTTTCTCCTCAAGCAAGAACAACCACAACCACACACACACACACACACACACTAAAACCCCCCTGGTTTCCACAACAGGGCAGAGCGAGGCTAATCAGAGCTAAAGCAGGCCTGTGACTGAAGGGTGATTGGCTCAAATTTAACAAGAGGGATTAAAAGGGGGGAAAAACAAGTAAACAGGATTCATTTCTATGGCTACACTACATTTCAGTAATACTTTCTTAATGATATTTAGAGGAACAAAAGCAGCAGGTGGGAACTCAAAGACGACGATGGATAATGTTTTTTTCTAACCCTTTCAGCTGACTTTGTGTTTGGCTAATGGGGGGATGCCAATGTGTGGCTTTTGGTTGGTTGTACAGCATTAACAAGCAGTTGGTGAATAATCTCTTACGGTTTATATTTACAATATTATGTGGCTATGATCCCCGTTGGCCTGGTGCTTGTGAGCCCCTCAAGATATGTCGCAGCTCAAACTAAAAAAAACAAACATGCGATGGGTGGTCATGGTGCCCACTTTTATGCATGTTCATTCCTGCTTTCAGCTCCTCCGCCACTACCACCTTGCCAGATGTCAGCGAGGAACAAGTCAAATTTACTGCTAGGGCCAATATGCGTCATCATTAGACAGCTCACGGGATAATGTAGGTATACCTGCACCGTATTGGACCTGAGTTGGCACTGCTTGTGCCATAGTGTTGGCTAGTGTCCAATTAGGAGGATTTATCTGTGAGCTCTGTGCTGCAGGTCAGCAGGAGCAGCAGGCAGGGCTGAGCTCATGTCACACAGTCCTGTGTCAGAAGGGAGGAGAAAATAAGGAGCCAGAGTTGGCGGTGTGACGGATGCACAATGAGGGTTTATATAATGGCTGGACAATCGTATTGCATCTTATTTTTCCTGTGTAAAACTGGGGCCTGCATGTCACACATTCTGAATAATTCCGGAGGCAACAATATGATCCACTTATTTCGTTCTTCTTTTGATGGTTACAGAGTTTAAAATAGCCTGTTGACAGAATGTCAGAATGGCACAGTTACACAAGGTGAAGACATGTCGAAATCCAATACAACCTTTGTGGCAGACAACCACTTCTTTCTCTCCATGCTTCCTGTCTCTCTTCACTCTGCACAGGGAAAAAACAAACTTTTGCAGACTATCACAAACATAGATGCCTTGTGTTCAAGGGTGGGAAGCCTGAGAGGGATCATGGCCTTGTTTCTAGCGACTTAGTTGGATGGGGCGCCTCCACAGTGGGGAGTGAAAATGGGGCTATAGCTTGAACCTAATACGCATGATGCCGTACTGGTGAACCTCATTGTGTTTGAGCTGATTTGTTACTTTTTTTCTACTGCAGCAGTATTCAGAAAGCAATATCACCCTATAAAAATACTCCATCACAAGTAAAAATCCTGCATTTGAAAGTCTGTGAAGACAATTTAGCAAGAAGATGTAATTTAAGTTTCAAAAGTACCTATTCAAAGTGTAAAGCAGTGGCTGTTGCAGCTAGTTGAGGTGGAACTAATTTAAACTATTTTCTGTCCACTTTTGGGTAGTTTAATCTGGAATTATCATATTTTAGGTACTGATCTACATTGTATGTAAATTCTTAACCTGAAAAGTAAACATCAACGATAGCTTGTCAAATGAATGTTGTAGTTGAGTAAAAAAGTTCAGTGTTTCATTATAAAGTAGCACGAATGAAAATATCATAATTAAGTGTAGTACGTTGTGTACATAACTTTGATCCACTGAAAGCCACAAATTGTTTTGAGAAGTATTTGGAGTTGATGCGTCGTGTGAGAAGCTCCTTACATCTGACATCTGCCAAACATCTTTTGTAGATTCAAGAAACAACCAAATTTGCATGATACTCGTAAAAAACGTCCATGATTACTGTTTGTTTTTTGGGTTTGATTTTCCAACACAACATTCAGTGTTTCTTGGCAGCTGTCCTTCTAGATCCCATGTCAGGGCTGCAACATTATAAACTGGACATGGACAAGTGTTGACAAACCGCTGTCTCTGCATCGTTACCGACCAATCATTATTCTTTGGTAAGATTTCACGTATTTGTTTACAGGGATTGCTGTTAAAGGGATATTCCACTCAGTCATTTTATTATAAAACACTCTCCTACTGTGGTCTTGAAACGTGTCTAAAAAAGGTTTGTAGTTTGTAGCCCTCACAAAGAACAAAGGTGGAAGTAAAGTACCAACATACCCATAGAAACTAATCAACAATAAGCAATCATTTCTGCAGCATAATCCACTTCACTATTGCTCACCCATATGCTTTCCACTGCTGCACAGGTAGAAGTAAGGAGATAACGAGATGAACATATTTAAATGATTTTGAACATGAATAGCATTTGCTTTAAGTAGAAAAGTTGACTATGTCAGAGGAGCTGTTTGAGAAGTTTCTGTAGAACTTTTTTACTTCTGTGAAAACTTGTCACTACTGCATGCTTTGTAAGTGACGGGAATCCAGCTACACACTTTTCAGAGCCACCTGTCAAAACTACAGGGGGTCCAGTAGGTGCTTCATACCGAGAAGGTAGATGTTGGATCAAGTTACTCTTTAAAACAGCTGTGAAACAGTGGTTAAATATGTTCCAGTTATTGTCCAATGGTTAGTCCACCTGGCTACACACACACACACACACACACACACACACACACACTGTATTGAATTGTATTTGTTTTAACTTCCGATTAAACTGGAGTACAATGAATCAGAGACACTGGTCCATGTAACAGAATGGGAGGTTGTTTCATTGTTGCATTGACCTTAGTTTAGCTAAGTCAAGCCTCCCATTACCTCAAGAGTTAATGTGAAGGTGACATTGTTATTCTGCTCCTCAGGCATCACCGTGTTATGTTTTCATCTTTTTTTCTCTGGGTTAGCTGATAATCATACAGAGCTAATCTCCAGGCTGAATCACAAGTGGAGCACTTGCTGGGAACATTTTTCCTTGGATTAACCCAACATTTTATAACATTTGATTAAAAATCAGCTGCATAACACTGAGACTTCTTCTGCAAGTCATGGTCAACAAGCTGAGTTGTTTCTAAACTCTGTCTGTTTGTCAAAGTGTATCTAGGTCAATGAATGTGTGGTAATGTTTTGAAAAGTGTTTCGAGTGTACAATACTGGTGATTGTGCTGCATAATTATGTTTTGGATTGCCCCTGACTTTAGTTGCCAACATAAACAGCCAGAATACAAAGGGATCGCTTCCCTGAGTGTTTTTGAAGAGGACACAACTTGCGAAGTTTGGTATCATTCATTGTTTTTTGCATTATTTCTTCTTAACAATAGTTTACTGAACATTTGTTTAACTTCATTACATGAGAAACAGAAAATGCTCACACAAAATAGTACTTCAATTGCAGCCCCATTTAAACCTCAAGGAGGTTTCTCTTTGGTGTAGCAGATTTCAGTTCAACTGTGTTTTCCTGGGATGTGTACTGGATGCATCTTTACAGATATGATTAGGCCAACTGAAGAGGCCCATAGAATATAAATATTCCCCAGCGGCCTCTTGAAAGGACACAGTGTTTGTATGCTTTTCCACTTCCTCCAGTCAGCTCCCAAAGGGTCGAAAGTCTTCAAAATGCAGTAAAGGAAATGAGGGAGACAAGGCCTTTGAGCTTCTTCTGATTAAACACTGTGATATGAGCATCAAATGTTCTCTCTGCTGGATATTTAATGAATATTTACAAGGATGAAACCTTATTGTTTGAATATAAACTGTTACACGGTGTCCAGCACCGAGCATTCACCCCAACAAGGGAGCTGAAGTTGCTGTAATCAGATGTAAATGACCTCTTTCTCCTCCTCCTCCTCCCCTCCTCCCTCCGCACGCAGAGAGCAACAGGTCTAAATCCTGTCTGTGCACTGCGGATATCAAGGGCCTGAAGTACTGACTCTGAATCATTTTATTTCATTGCATTGTTCCTACTCTCTATAAACAGGAGTCATGGTATTTCGGACAGCAGTAGAGCATGCTAAGAGGCACCCTGGGGTAAGTAACATGTATATCTTTCCTGTTTGTTTCTCTTTAGGACTTTATTGTCAGTGACAACAACCTGTTTTCAATCCCCAAAAGTTTTAATGTAAAATAATTATTAAAACTGAAATAACACAACATTTTAATATGACGATGTGCTTTTCTGAATCATCATTTGGATAGCTCTAGTGGGTCACATGTTCTGCAGAAAATAAATGTTGATTTTTCTCCCTGCACATTATTCAACAACGATGCCATATTAGCATCAATGTAAGTACATTTTGGTTAACTAGAAGTTAAGTATTGTGTTTTTTATCTATTCATTTGTTTGTTTATTCACTGTAACAGATGCAGTACAGTAATGTTATGTATTGTAGGTCTGGCTGAAGCGAGTTTGCTGCTCCATCACTGGTTAGGCTTTCAAATTCAGGTTAACATTTATTTTTTTTAGGCTCCTAACCAAATGTAATTCTGCCTTCTATGATATCATTACATTATGAATAACATCACATACAAATGAATGTAATATAAAATGTATTCACAATGAATTTAACTTGATATACTGTATGTTGATAGGTTCTAGCTTTAGTTAATACAATTCTGTAGCAGACACACTTGATGATTGCCTGGAGGGTTTATAGAGTCTTGGTACATTAATTGACGCGATCAGAAGACTAATTTTGTCCCATCTGATCTTATTTTAACTCCAAATAAGCAGGTTAAGTTTCTCCAGTGGCTCATTTGAAATCAAGCCAAACTGAGAGAGGCTTAAGACTTAAAAACACTCCCATGACCCGAACAAACCTCCTAAATCTAAACTGACAAAATCGTACGTTTTAAGGAGATGAGTAGTTGGAATAAAATACATTCAAAAATATGAGTTGTCCCTACAGGTGATGGGATTATTTCTGCGTTTTTTAACCAGCTCTGCTGTCAGAGAGCGAAGTGAAAGAGTGTTAACTTCTTGTCATCGACCTCCCATGAGAGCGAGTGAGAGAGAGGGAGAGAGAGAGAGAGAGAGAGAGAGAGAAATGCTGCAGGGAGAAAATCCCTATGAGACTCTACCAGAGCTCCTTCATATGGTCTATCATCAAACAGACTGACAGACAGGCAGACAGGCTGAGACAGACAGTGGGCATAGTCATAGTCCAGTACCTGAGTAAATGTACTTAGTTACGATCCACTACCGTAGAGCTAAAAGTAGTGATTAGGAGAAGTGAGTGATTTGTTGTGTAAGCAGATAGACAGTAGCACAGTAGACAGTAAGTGAATCAAGTGTAAAGAGACAAGTTATCAGAAAGACAGTCAGTCAGACAGAGAGCGTTTGACAGGCAGACAGAATTAAAGACAGGCCTGATTATTATTCAGTCATGTTGCTGTAGATCTTAAGGTGACAGTAAAAAGTGCTTCTTCTCTCTCTGGCTGTCTTTCAGTGTTTCTTTTACCAGAGTAAAAGTACAAATCAGACAAGCTACGTAAAAGTCATGCATACTAGTAAAAGTATATAAATTTGATCGGTAAAATGTAAAAAAGAAAAGAAGTAAATGCCTGTTTTGCAGAAAAACATCCCCTCTGACTGATTTGTCATTATATGTATATATACACAACAGTAACACTACATTAATTCACCATTTACTTAGAATACTGTGTTAAAGTATTGCACTGTACTGTGTTTAGTTTATACTTATCTGACACATGATCTAACGCAGCACCAACACTCACAGAGTGGATTTAATGGTGGTGGTGGGACCGATCACGTGTCACTCAGATTGCACAGGTGGACTTTGTTTAAGTAATGATTTGACTTCTGAAGGTAAACACCAGATAGCACCATATCTTATTTAAGGGCTTCAACTCAAAGGGGGTGAATACATATGCACACAGCACTTTTCAGTTTTTTCTTTTTTTTTTGTCATTTTATTTCACCAACTGTCACTATTTTGTGTAAAGGTCAACTACTAGATCCAAATGAAAATCCATTTTAATTCCAGGTTGTAATGCAACAAAATAGGAAAAACGCCAAGGGGGGTGAATACTTTTGCAAGTCACTGTATGCACTAATAAAATCACATCAGCTATCTTATTTTGAAAGCCTCAGGTTGTGTTGTCATTTATAAGTAGCACAGTATCACATATGAAATAAAAAAATCTACTTATGTTAAATAAAATAAGACTTAAGGAGCCTTATCTTTGGATTGTCTCTCTCTGTGTCTGCAGCTCATCCCCCAGTTCTTCTTCATCTGTTTGGGAATGGGCGGGGCATCCATGTATCTGCTCCGGTTGGCTAAAGGACCCCATGTCACGTAAGGACCTCTGATAATATGCAACAGAGATAATATGTAATATGTCAGGATGATACCTGGTAAAACAAAAAGTTCACAAGTTTGGTGGCCTTCTTGAGCTGTTTACTGACTAAACAAGTTACCTGTTCAATAATGTAAACATCTGCATTTTGTCAAAATTGAGACTGAGCATCAGGTGTATTTTTCACCATTCTTTAAACAAATGCATCCCCATGCACAAGGAATCTGAAAATGAGCTTAATACGTGTGTTTTCCTTTGGTTTAGACATCTGTTTAGTTCTGTTTTCATTATCATTATTTGAGGACAATTAGCCTCAAATTTCCAAAAAAGAATCAATGACCCCCGTCAGGGCGGTCACAGGATGGAGTACACCACCAGATTAAGATGTATAAACAAGGAAATTATGGATTTTAGACTTCCTTCCCTTTAGAATTTCATCTTCATATGCAGATGTGCTAACATTTTAACAAGGCATGTGGAGGACAGATGAATATGTTTTACACTATAACCAAGCTGAGAGATTCTGTTTTACGATTGTTACTGACTACAGGGATCCCCGCTCACTTTGATTTTCCCCTCCAGCCGCCTCTTGCCTGGACTTCCTCTCCTCCTGCTGCTATACAAACCTTTGATTTACCCGTAATGATACTGCAATAACAGCAGACACAGCAAAGTGCTTTTAACACAAGCTCACAGGATGGTGCTCTGTCTTGTTTCTTTGCAGGTCTTTCATCATTTATTTGCAGCAATGATTCTTTATATCCTTGATGACATTATTAAAAAGAGTGTCTTGTTGATGGCACAGCAGGCTTACAGCACATACTGAGTGCTGAGTTTGAATCTGACCCACAACTTTTTGGTTGTTATCTTTTGTTGTGTGTATAAAATATCTTGGCTCTCAGAGGTATCAGATCACTTTTTATTATATTTGTTTAAGTCTGAAATGAGAGCTTTATTCATGCATCTCAGATTCCCAAAGAGCCTAATATACCAATTCTGTCCGTATCTATTTGTGTATTTAGCTGGAACAAGACCAACAACCCAGAGCCATGGAATAAACTTGATCCCACGTATCAGTACAAGGTAATACAGCACACTGCGAGTATTCGTTGTTAACATAGATGGCCTCCTACTTGTAATTAATGTATACATCTCTGTTTGCATGTGAGATTGGATACAGAAATTGTTTCTTAGCACAACAGTATCAAGCTTCCACTCAGTTTGAATTCCATCTTCTTCCCCAGCTGGTGGCCATCACCACCGACTACAAAAACCTAAAGAAAGACGGACCTGAGTTCTGAATCTCTCGCTGGCTTGAAAAAGTAACAGAAAATCCTGATCTAGGGTCAGATCCACTCCCCCTCCCCCCTTGATGTTGTCACCGTATAGTTGTAAGGTGAAATGCATTCTAGATCAGGATCTGTAAATCTTTAGTGTCTCTGTGCCTGTGTGATGTTTGCGAAGCATCTGGTGATCTGGTAAATGTGACCAGCATTGTCAGTGAATGGATCCTGAAGGCACATATGAATATGGAAAAAGTCGAATATGTCCACTTTCTACATAATTGCACCTGTGCAAGTGGTATTGTTTTTTTTGCCAATTTAATGCAAATAAGGGATGCTGTATCACAACTGTTTTGTTAACCATGCTGTTGCTGTTTTAGAAATTTCAGTGTATCATTTTGAAAGTTTCAGGCATCTATTGGTTTCTGTTTACCTCTTATCACATATAAAAATGAATTATCAGACACACAAAAAAATAAAAATCAATGATGACAGATGACAAAAAAAGACAGGGATGCATAAACTTGGCTGGACTCTTTCAATAAACAGTCCGTCTGTTTCATGTTTGGATGAGAGCGTTTGTTGTCAACCTGCACCGTGACTTTCTTCAACCACCTGCGTGGAACTGAGTCAGATACAGATCTTTTTCCACATCCTACGATAGAAATACACAACCGGTAACCCTGATGGAACGGATCCATCTGTTGGCAGTGCAGCTGTCACTTTGCAGCCTGATTGGTGCTTATATGGCCACATTTAGTGGTGTGTGTGTGTGTGTGTGTGTTGGTGTGTATGCACCAGTGTGTGTGACAGCAGCCCTTTGCCTTATTTGATCAGCGACAGCAGTGGCAGGATGCTGAGCAGTCTCCCAGCATGGTGTTGATGTATGACAGCAGAGCACAGTCTAAGTGTACACACACACACACACACACACACACACACACACACACACACACACATACAGTCTCTCAATACTGCAGCCACAAGCATACACAGATTACATTACGTATGATGAGGTGAATCAGATGAAAGATCTTTCTCCCATTGACTTTTATCATCGATATCCACATCTGTCTTTAAAAGAAGACGCCGATGAAGAGGAGGAAAGTGATTATCAATTTAAGTCTGCAGATTAAAATAACAACCAGCTCATGAATTAAGATTTTAAAGTAACCAAAAATAGATAGATTGGTAGATAGATAGATATATACTTTATTCATCCGGCTCCAATGCTGCTCCCCCAGCAGACTACGGCGAAGTACAGTGCACTGGCCACAACAGATTGGTAGAACATCTCCAACATCCTGCTGCACATGTTGAAGGATCGAAGTTTCCTCAAGAAAAAGGGTCGACTCATCCCCTTCTTGTACACAGCATTGATGTTGGTCTTCCAGTTCAGTCTGCTGTCGATGGAGACCCCCAGGTGCTTGTACTCCTCTACCATGTCCACGTCCTCTCCCAGAACTCTCAGCGGTTGTGGAGCCGTCGTCTTCCTCCTGAAGTCGACCACCATCTCTCTGGTCTTGGCAACGTTCAGAAGCAGGTGATTTCTACCGGCCCACTCCACAAAGTCATCCACTACTGTCCTGTACTCCTCCTCCCGTCCGTCCCTTATACACCCGACCACTGCAGAGTCATCAGAGAACTTCTGCAGATGGCATGACCCTGAGTTCTACTGGAAGTCAGTGGTGTACAAGGTGAACAGGAAGAGAGACAGAACAGTTCCCTGTGGAGCTCCAGTATCACTGACCACCACATCAGACAGCACACTGCCCAGTCGGACAAACTGTGGTCTGCCTGTGAGGTAGTCAGTGATCCAGGAGACGGTGGACGTGTCTACCCCCACCACCCGCAGCTTCTCACTCAGCAGCACTGGTTGGATGGTGTTGAATGCACTCGAGAAATCAAAGAAAGTGATTCTCACAGAGCCACCGGTTCCATCCAGGCGGCGTCATCAAAAATACCATAAATATGTTGTAAGGTGAGTAATGGTAAAACAAAAAAACATTTGTGGTAACTCTCAGGAGACAGGATTTGTCAATCTTTAACTTGTGACTGGATATTGTATATTTTGAAACTTGTCATATTTAATATTGACATACAGTATTTATCCCTCCCTTATTTCCTCCTCATTAACTCCCTCAGTAACACCTCTGCTGCTTATAAAGGATAAATTAAAAACAAACTTCTAAATTCTTACACGAATTTGGCTTTATTCAGTGAAGGTGAGACTCATGTTTCATCCTCTTAAGAAACCTTCAGACCACCCTTCCGGCTCTCTGCGCTCGTATTCATCTCTTTCCTCCCCGTAAAATGACAAAAAGAGCGAATGAAGAGAGAAGAAAGCGAACATCAAAAAATCATCCGACTTTTAAACACCAAAAAGATTGTTGTGGTAATAAGGAGATGGCTAGAGGCAGACAATGGAGCTTGAGGGACTATGTGATTTCCCTGAAGGATATTTAAAAGCCTTATAACACACACACACACACACACACACACACACACACACACACACATACGCACACTGCGTTAAAGGAGTTGGCAGGTCATGAGAAACAGGCACAGAGATGAGCAGATGAGTCGGTATTTGCGTTGTGATGATGCGTGTGTATGTCCTTGTGTTGTTTCTGTGTGTTTTCTGACGACAGAGCTGTGAGAGCTTCCCTCACCTTTGACCTGTGATTCAGCTGGCCGGTCTCTGCGGAGGGGACTCATTCCTCTTGCACAAACTCAAGCAATAACCTTCAAATAAAAAATTGGAAGACGGACTGAAAAGCCCAGCAGGACTAAAAAAAAGTCTGACACCAAAATAAACGCCCATTCAGTTCATCAGAGAAATAAATATTAAGCGCTCCAAGAGGCAGCAAGTTATGTTGCAAAGCTCGTTTTAGTGCTGCTTTATAAAATACTTTATGTCTCAGAGGAAACTGTCCTTTCAGAATAATAAAAACATACATCAAAATAAAATAACAAAGTCTCATCCTGCAGTGAAGGAAAGAGGAAGCCTGCTCTTTTTTGTATCTGTCTGGGAGTATAAAGATCTGACTGCAGCAATTTGAGAAACAGGGGGAGAGAACGTGTTTAGATCAATAGAAGTGCAAGTTCTGAAGGTATTGTGAGGACAGTGAAGGACTCTGGTGTTACAAAATGCTCTCATCTCACCTTGTATCCAATTAACTATATGTTTATGAGCATTATGTAATGTCGGGTAACATAAAAAGATGCTAAATGTGAATTAAGATGGTCTCACCTCGACCACCTGCCTGTTTCTATTTTTTAATAACAGGTTCAGTCTGGTAGTCTTCATGCAAGAAAGTTAGTTTTAACAACATGAAACAAGTCATTCAAATAGAAAAAACCCAATTGTTCAGTGGAGTCAGGAAGCCTTCATTGGACAAATCAAATGTCTGAAGCTCATGTGTTCTTTCAGGGTGGAAAGCTCTGGCTCTTTCTGCTGAAAAGATCCACTTTATTTTCTTTTTCTGGACTGTTCCCTGAAGTTGACAGTGAGAGGAAATGAGACATCAGACATGCAGATCAGTGTTTATAAACTCTGGCGAGTCTCCTTCCTCCTCCGACCCATAAACATAAATCATCTGCCTCTCTAAGAAATGCATGCGTCTTATATGACAGCAGGTATTCATAAGACCAGTGCAAGTGACAACAGAGAGCTGTTAGAAAATTCAACAAACATAAACATTGAAGACCAATTTTTATTGCAATGAAGAAGATCACTGTAGCCTATATATATGTTGTACTATATTCACAAATATACAAGGAGATATAGTATGTTATACAAACAAAAGAAGAAATAAAATGTGCACTGTCTAACTGTTTCCCCATTTAGTTTGTGGTTTTGCGGGTTTAAACTGAGCTTGTGTTCAATTCCTAACACAGCTGCTGCAAGTTTCCCAGCCTGGGACAAAGCCTGGCGTTGATAAGGACTCTCAATACTGCTTATTGACAAAAAGCCAAATACCTTGAACACTTATGGTCCTTCTCGGCGTAGAGAAGCAAACAACAGTCTCAGAAGTGGGGAACTTATTAGAGCGAGCGCAGCAGCTGTTAATGAATTAACTGCAGGATAATGTACGTTACTGTGCAACGTTTTAATGGAAAGCATCATCATTATCAACCTCATCATCACATGCACAAAACAAATCATTTCCATTTCTAGTAGGTCCAAACATGATTTGAAACGACGCTTGTTTCCATGGCAGCGTCATCAAAAGACTATTACATCAGAGGAGTTATGAAGGGGATACTGGCTTTCTGTGTGATGTGTTATTAGTGGTCAGTGAATCCGGGCATGGGGAAGGGTCTGGCGAATAGCTCCACCCGCTGGCGGAGCTCCGCAATGCGCGACACCGTCTCTTGGTCCTCCAACAGGAAGGACTTAAAGCTGGACAGATTTCCTGAGAAAGAGCAATAAAGAAAAAAAGTGAATATAAAACCCTGTACAACATTGAACCTCCTTAAAACTTTTAAATGTTTTCCTTTAGATGCACATCATCATGTCACTTTTGAACACATTATCTCTGGTTCTCCTTAGTAACAATGCATTAGACAGCCTTCTCACCAAACATCGTGTCATCATGATGCGTCTAACACTATATAAAACACACTCTTCCTCCTCTCTCACCAGTCTTCTTTTTCACATCCAGTGCGATCTGAATCCCTTCATCAATAAACTCCACAACCTTTTCAAAGTCTGCCTCCTTGAACTGTCTGGAGGTTAGAGCCGGAGTCCCTGTCAGAAAAACAGTATAATAATTAAATATTAAGGT
Source organism: Anarrhichthys ocellatus (assembly GCF_004355925.1). Taxonomy (NCBI): domain Eukaryota; kingdom Metazoa; phylum Chordata; class Actinopteri; order Perciformes; family Anarhichadidae; genus Anarrhichthys; species Anarrhichthys ocellatus. Next base: position 15,108,880 of record NW_022280035.1, on the reverse strand, counting down.
GAGGTTAAGAGAGACACATGCTGACAGGTTGACTGACAGGCCGATGAATATACAGACAAATCATACAGACAGAGACACGTCACACAGACAGACACACAAAGGGAGAACAAAAGGTCCAATAACATTTGGGTAGCAAGACTGAGTGGTTGACAGATTCGGCCCAAACAACCTCTCCTCCTGCAGCTCTTCACCATCAATAACCAGATAACCAGCACATCCTGTACAAGCTTTTTATCTACTCGTCTGAGTACCGAGTCTGAGTCCTCCTGGAGTCATAGCACTCTTGTCTCCGGGGCAGGTGTTCTTGTTGGCGGTGATGGACACCAACTCCAGGACCCTCTCAGCTCGAGCCCTGTCCATCCCGTGGGGCTGGAGGTCAACCAAGGCCAGGTGGGTGTCTCTCCACCTGAGAGGAGAAGGAGGAGGAGGAGGAGGAGGAGGAGGAGGAGGAGGACATATTTACTGTTTTTGCTCATAATGTGTCTGACAGTGTGATAAATTATCCTTCACTCTCCACTCAAACCTTCATACAAACAATGATACAGTTTTCACTTTTCTCTTTGTATTCCCCCCCCCCCCCCATTTAACTGTCAAGTGAAGGTTACGTGACTTTTTCCAAAGTTATGAACCGAATGCAAATTAGGTTGGAGCAATTGCATCAGGTACTTTGAGTGGTATAAGTGCAATATTACTTTAAATGCTAAATTTAAATCCATATTCAGTGAAAAGAACCCCACACAAACATAAAAAAAACTTCTTATGTATATATATATTTATATATATATGTATATGTATGTGTTTTGTACAAGCACCCTTCAACTCCCTCAGTACCTGACACCAGTGTGTAGCCTTTCTTCAGCAGAGCATTAGCCATGGACTTGGCATTCAGCAGCACTTGAGCAATGTACTGTTTGAACATGGGAGTGGAAGCCGGCAGAGACAGAAATGATGCTGCATGTGTAACGAGAAAGACCATATCGGGACACTCCAGATGACTTGTATGTTTTATACGTAAACTGCTGAAATGAAGTTGGTGTTGAAAATGTTCTGCAGAGCATTTTCCCAAAGGAGTTTCTCTCTCATTTTGTCTTGCTGGCTATTGTTAAATACTTATGATTAATTTTGGTTGATATCTGGACCTGTTTGAGGGCGACAGCCACCCCTCCAATAGCGTGGTTGTGTGGTCCTCCCTGAAGTGATGGGAACATGGCAAAGTTCACCCTGTCCTGGAGGTCATAGGTCACCTCCCGACCTTTCTTATCCACAGACCGCACACCTTTCCGGTAGAAGATCAGACCGCCCCTGCAGCGTGGAGAGAGAAAACCGAATGCACTCAACTTTAAATATCCCTTTAAAATGTTTCATCTAATAAAAGACGGTGTGCTCCTCCTTATTACGCACATCTTGTATCGTGCAATACAGAACCACACAGTTTCATGCCACATCACAAGAACTTTGTTTGTCATGATCTGCCCTGCTCCTATCAGTCATTCACTACATGTACCAGCCCAGTAATTAGCCAGTTTGTCATTGTTCCACATAATGCCCCAGTATTCATGTTAGTTTGTTTCTCTAGTGCATTGAGTCCCTGTGGTTAGTCTTTTGTTTTTTTACCTGTTCCCTCTCTGCATTTGGACTCTCAGCCTGTAGGCCATTTTTCGCAATAAATCATTGACATCATTCTGCTGCTGCTGCTTCTGTCTGCATTTGGCTCCAGTTCCTGTTTTCTATACCACCAACCGTAACAATTTTAATAACCTGACCTGACCACCATTAACATGTATTCTGTGACCAGTGAAAAAAATCATTCACTCACGACATCCAAGCCCTCACCTTGCTCCACGCAGGGACTTATGGGTAGTGGAGGTGACCAGGTCAGCGTACTGGAAAGGAGAGGGAACAGCTCCTGCTGCCACCAGGCTGCTGATATGAGCCATGTCTGCCAGCATGTACGTAGGCATTTAGCTCCACACACAGCTGAAACACACACATCACTTCATTGTACATACTCATACGCCTTTCCGTTAACTTATTTTCTCTTCTTTGGGTTTCCTATTTTAGTTGCCATTATATTTGGCTATTCTTCCCTGAGGGAGATAAAAAGCTTTTTGATAGAGCTAAGGGCTATCATAATGTAGTAGTGGACATAATTCCTGAAATAAGAGGTACCTTCTTCATGCGAGAGTAGTCGATGAGGCGAGAGTAGGCGCTGGTTCCTGCTATGATGAGTTTGGGTCTGAAGAGTCGGGCCGTCTTCTCCAGCTGGTCATAATCTATCAGAGCTGTTTTGGGCTGAGATGATACAGGAGGATAGAGGAAAGAGTCACACGCTAGTCAAAAGTGAACTCCTGGTAGTTTTGTTTTTGTAACAAGATTAACTATTTACAAAATGTCAACCGAATTACTCACATCCAGCTTGTAAGGCATCGATTCGAAGTAGATGGAGGTGGCTGAGATTCTCTTGGTGTCTGTCTTGTAGCCGTGGGTAAGGCTGAAATGTGGTGGAGTAAAAAAAAAGTAATTTTAGTCCAGCATGCATGCCACTAGTTCAAAGAGTTCATCTGAAACATTGTGAACTTATTCTGACCTCTCTTCCATACGACCAGAATTATTTATGTAATCGAAGTTCATCTTTAGTTGCTGCTTGTATATTCGTACATTTAAATACAATTCACCTGGTCATGTGAAGACTAGATTTTCCTTTATATTATTTCCTTACTTTTGAGAAGTAAAATGCTGTTTTGTCTTGTTACTGTTTGCATTTTTCAATCTATTGTTGTATGCTAAATAATATAAACTATTTGTGTGCATTTATATCAAAATCCTTCTAATTTACTGTACTCCTAACTCCCAGCCAGCCATCATATAAGCTTTAGTGTCCGGCATATAAAAGTTGCAGGTCAGCGTTCATCTATAAGCTATTATAGCCTGCAGTGATAATATGACTCAGATGCGTGTTTGGGTGTCAGTTTGGAAGACTTATTGTTTACATTTCCCACACTTCAGTGGTTGTAGTTCAAATAAGATGTATTCATTTCAGAGAGGGTGGTCTAATGTGATGACTACAGACTGTGTGACTAACATTCTGTCATTTACATTAATTCCTCTTGACGTTAAGTCACATGAAAACATCTAGTTTCATGCAAGAAAAATGTCAGAACCACTCAGGCAAAATCTCACATAATTTCATGGCACATTTAGCAAAAGTGTAGCCAACATAATAACTGTCAGATAATGCCTATAACATGTCAGCCTAAATGCATTGGAATGTTATGTAACATCTCGTTAGAATCATAAGAATGTGACTTATTCTAGTCAGTCATTAGGCAGCGTCATCACAGCCATCCAGCTGTGAAGGAGCAGATTGCAACCAACTGAAACTTCTCCCGTGTGCAAAGCGTGTAGGAGAACGCCGAGGCTGATGCGAAAGCACCAATGGCCTTATCTAGAGCTATAGTGCTTGGTTTGTCAGGTCTGGGCTACTGCAGAAACATGGCGGCATCTCTCTCTATGTAGATATAACGGCTCATTCTAAGGTAACAAAAATATAACTATTCTTATTTTTCGGTGATTTTGCACTGAAGAATACTTATTAATATTATATTCCATTTCTGCCAATGGATCCCCCTAAATGCTACACACTGTACCTTTAATTTAGAGTGTTCTTTCTTTCTGAGTACAAGCTCACTCACTGTCCTCCGTCTGGCAGATCCAGGCCCATGATGCGGTCATGGGGCTGTAGTACAGATGTGTAGGCTGCAAAGTTAGCGGGGGATCCAGAGTACAGCTGAACGTTGACGCCCCACAGACTTGGGTCCAGACCGAAGGCGAAGAGTGCTCGCTTCTGACACAGCAGCTCAATCTTGTCAACGATCTCTGCACCTCCATAGTACCTGAGAAAGACAACATTTTAAAGTATCTTATTATATTGTATTATTTTATCTCGTATTTTGTATCGTATCGCATTATTCTGTATCGTTGCGTATTGCATCGTTACATATTCTATCGTTAAGTGTTATGTCTTGTATCGCATTACACCATTATGTATTGTATCGTATTACATTGTTATGTATTGCATTGTATTATTTCATAGCGTTTCATATTGTATCGCATAACAGTGTATTATGTTCGACAGTACTGTATCATATTATGTTGAATTGCATCATATAAATTGTAGTTTGGGGGAGTAAAATTGCCATACAATTAAATTTAACAAAATTGTACACTTGGGCTTCTGAAAATCGTTCAAAATGTTATAATAATTGTAACAATTTATTTTGGAAAGTGCATTGTCCGTGTCGTCACCTTTGTCCTGGGTATCCCTCAGAGTATTTGTTGTTCAGACAGGAGCCCTGAGCCTCGAGCGCTGCACGGCTGCAGAAGTTCTGACAGGACAAACAAGCACAGTGTCAAGATCCACAGCCACACGCCGAACATTTTATTTATATCATGCTTATATATTCAGAACACTGTCACCATCCAAATACAGTATAACCTTTTTTTTCCTGTTACCTGACGAAGGGTGACTGAACACCCCTGCTCTTTTTCAGCAAGGCCCAGCTACACAGCACAACCACAGTCCAAACTTTACTTGTCCAGTATGCAATTTACTTCAACTAAACCAATTATAATGACAATAAGGCAATTTCCAGAGTCAGAGGATGATAAGCAAAGATATTTTAATCTGTTGAATTTGTTTCATAAATCTTACAGAAAGTTCATCACAGTCTTTTCTGGAAACTGCAAAACGGATTAGTTTATCTCAAAATAATAAAGTTTTAGAGGTGATATATTCAAATTAAAAGAGAAATATGGAGGAATCTAATACTGAATCCCTGTGGGGTTCAGCACTGCCATTTTCCCAAAGACACTTGCGAGTCAGAGGAGTGATGGAGCTGCAGAAAAGGAAATGAAAGTAAATGAATTTTTCTCCCCGTCTCAGTCAGTTTTTTTCTCTCCCACTCTCACTTCTGCTCGTCTTCTCTCTCTGTCTCCCTCTCTGGCCTCCTCTGCCTTGTTATTATACTAAACCTGTCACTGTTCTGGGATCCCTCAATCATTCCATTGGGATTTAAACCCAGTCCCCCATGTGACACAAAACTCTCTCCATGACTTTTCAAAACACTGTCTCCGCACACACACACACACACACACACACACACACACACACACACACACACGATCACCCCCCCCCCCCCTCCTCTGTCTCAACTTAAAATGTGGAGATCAATGGTAGAAATCAGTAAGGGAACCTAATGGGATCACTTGGCTGTGTTCCTGAAAAAAAAAAAAAAGGTGGCTCTCCATTGGGAGTCAGCCTGCTGCAGTGACTGCCAACACACGCACGAGAAGATGAAAATCTTTTAGATGTCATTGGGATTGATAATTGCTGGAGAGTAGTGGCATGAGAGCTCCCTTCTTTTCCCACAGCTTCCACTTAGATGGAATCACTGACTAGCGAGGAGAAAAATGCAAAGGAAATCTCTGAAGAAAACAATAAATTCTAGAAACTACATCTCTGGTGACTTGCGGTTGCGCTGTCGTGTGTTGTGGCTGGCAGCAACTTAAATTGGCCAAACCAATGCTTGAAAATCTTTCTCTCTCTCTCTCTCTCTCTCTCTCTCTCTTTCTCGTTTGAATACAGGAACCAGTGGGGGATTAGAGCTCGCTAAGAGACGGCTCCCCTCCATCTGACAGCCAACATCCAATAACCCCGATCCCTCCCTTCATCCCTTTACCCATAACCCTTCATCCTTCGACCCCCCTCCCTACATCCGTCATCCTCCTTCCGGACCCTTAATCCATCTCTCCATCTTGTTATTGACATGGTCTTTGTTGAACATCAACACTCGACTGCCTCTGTCTCTCTCCTCTTTACCTCTGATGCGATGAGCTCCAGTCCCCGACACTGCCTTTCCTTCTCCTGCTGCAGGAGGCTCCACATCTCCGGGTCGTCCTGGGCCAGGTTCTCCTGCCCCGTCCATCCGTCCGCGCTGCTGAGGCCTCGCCTGCACGACTCCACTGTGACCTGCCCTTCTTGGCCCAGACATCCTGAGACCCTGAGGAAGAGGGGCTGCACGGGGCGGTGGGTAGACACACAACATTACTATTTTGGCCAACAACTACATGTCCACTTCTTAAATAGTTGTGAAACTAAGCCCATAGCATGCCTAAGCCCATAGCTTATTTACCATACATCTGCCATCACTCCTCATGCAGGCACACTCATTATTTCCTAGCTGTTATTGTTCGGCGCTGTCAATCATATCAGCTGTCTAGATCAGCTGGTCTCTCTAGCCACTAGCACAACGACACAAGGACATCGTTAGCCTATCATCTGGCTGCTGTCTTTCTTTAAATATGATTGTGTCTCTACCTTCAGTTGGGTTCAAGCTGCTGTTGCGCAACCCTCCACCTCCCCATCTCCGCCCAATCTTCGCAGATTCATCAACTTCATCAACTCATCATTCTATCAACCTCATCAGCCACCATCACCACCAGTGTCTGGACTCCACGGGGGGATTTATATTGTTGCCGCTCAGGGCAATCACAACTCGATCATAAATCTCCTCGTTGAGTTCAAGCTCCAAAGAATTTCTGTGTAACTCATTAACGCAGCATCCGTCATAATAAACGTTAACTACTAATCATTCACTTGTCTCTCCTGATGGAACTTACTGTTCTGTTTAACGACTCAGGGTGGTTAATAAAAACCTTCATGAGGAGACACAGGATTTGATGCAACTCTCCATTGTTATAAACTGTTTGTGCAGAGCAAAACTTTCTGAGGCGTTTTGTTGTTCTTTTCCAGGATTACTCCTTTGGTGTCTTTTGAAAACCTCAGAAAGAGTGAGCGTGTGCAAAACACACTTTCATCACTCAAAATTATAATACATTGCACCGGGGGTTTGGAAACCAGGGAGTTAGAATAATGGGTCTTTTGATGTTCTAAACAATCCATTAAATGAAAGGCGGTGAAAATAAAAAGTGCTATTCAGTGGAGCGGTTATGGAAAACCTTGGACATGAAAAGTGATATGTGGCTGGCCACGCAGGCAGTGACTTATTTATCAGGGTTTTGTTTGTTGAAGGCAGCTTGTAGCTGCGTGATAGTTACAGAACCCTTCCTTTGGCTTAATAGAGCGATTACTGTTCAGGCATAATATATGTTGAAGCTAGTCTCCTTTCATCTATTGTGTTCATTATGTTTTCTAAGCTTTGAGTAAATTAAGTCTTACACAAAAGGCGGAGTGTACAGTCAACTTTCCTTCAAATACAAATATTCTAGGACAAACAGCAGCACTCTTCTTATTTGAGGACCTGCAATAATCACAGTTATCAGACAAATACGGTGACACTTACTCAACTGGACTGACAAATTAAAAACACAACACAAAGTCGGGCACAACGGGCTTCTTCAAACCACACATTTCCTTCGTGGTTGAGCGGACCCGGGTTGACGAGCTGACCTACTGTGCTGTAAGAGGTGATTTAGTTACAACAGCTCTTAGGAAGCAGGGTGAGAGATCTTCTAACACAGATGCAAGTGTAAATGTGCATACATTTAAAAAAGCTCTAAAATAAATGCATAATGTACTCACCCGTATTGTTTGCCGTAACGACAGAGAAAGCATGCCTGTGACAGTTGAGCGCTGGGAAAATAGAAAACTTTTCAAAGAGCAAAGGGTGAAAGTAAAATCAGGACTGGAGGAAGGCCAAGGACATTTGTACTTTGTGTCACTGATAAAAGTAACTGCAACAGTAAATCATCCGTTTCATCCCACTCTGCGTCAGAGTTCTTTGAAGAAGAAATATCTTATCCGTCTGTACAATGAACAGGCAAGGTGTTTATTTGATAAAAAATACGACACAATTTTGTCTCTAAAGATGTATCTATTTCACGTCTTCACTTCTGTCAATGCATATTCAGAAAACAAAACAATACTACACACAAAGTGATATGGTAAATTAATTCGCTGCTTTTTGTTCAAGACAATGTGGAGCTTTTAGCAGATGAGTGTAGTTTCAGACAACACAAGGCTCACGTTATCAATCTCATTAATCTCATTGACACATTAACACAAGGAACTGCACTCACTGACGTGTTGAAAATAGTATTTAACAGCGTATAAAAACAGTCAATCTCAAGCCTATTTTAAAAACTGAACACATGGTTTTTGAAAGATGTATGAGAAGTCAGTGTATGATATCTCAGAATTGATCATCCGAAGTGCTGCTGGTTTTGCTCTGTCTGAAAATTGTGGTCCGGACAGACTTTCTGCACCAGCCTGTAGTCGGTGCCGGTGAAAGCGATGAAGATGCAGATAACCTTAAACGGTTTGGCGCAGATCCAGGCTGCTTGGGACTGGGTGTTTTCTGAGTAGCAGGTCTGCCCCGGGTCATACATGCAGGGCTTGGTCTTCTTGGACCGGTTGGTTCTCTGGTATTCGATCCGGCAGTTGAGTTCGGTCACCATCATCATGTCCTGCTGCAGCTTCTGATGGTCGGGAGGAGTAGAGCTGGTGGACTGAGGTGGGCTCTGGAACTGGGAGGTCAGATCTGGAACCAAGACCAAGGCTTTGGTGTGAACGCCCTGAGCCGCTGGATCCAAAACCTCCCATCCTACCGCTTTGGAGGGTGGGACGATGCTGACGGATATGTTCCCCAGACGGGACGAGTTGTGGCGGAAGTAGACGCTGAATGTGCCGTTGATGTGGTCAACGATTTTCCCCGTCACCAGGAGGCTGAACTTCACTGTTTTCACGTTAAAGTAAAAATTGCCCCAGCCCAGGATCTTCTTGGTCTTTGGGGAAGTTTTTGCCGCCGGTTTGGATTTAGGAGGGGGGCGGTACAGATACTGATCAAGGGCTTGGGAAAAGTTCTGTGGCCATCCGTACGGGCCGAGAGAGCCGTAAGCAGGTGTTTTTTGTTTGGTGGAGATGATCTGTAGGTCTTTGAAGATATGTTTAACTTTCAAATCAGCTCCCACAGTATCTCCTGCGACTCCTTCTTCCTCTCTCCATTGTTGGCTCTGAAACTCCAAGGGCTTGGCTGTTTCTTGGACCTGTGGAGAGCAAAATGTAAATTAAGAAAAGACTTAAAATTCAAGTGCTCTTTTTTCTTAAATTAAAGGGTAAATTCTCACAAATCCCTGAAAAGCACATTTCTCATTTAACGTTACCTTTATTCCACAGTGGTAATCATGCAGATGGTTTTGTTTTTTATTTAACTTTACGGTGCTGAACTCAAAAAGAGCATATCTATTGCCTCCACACAGCGTCGGCTGAGCCTGCGGCTCGCAGCTAACAGCGCTAACAGCGCTAACAGCGCGAACAACGGCAACCGATAATGCTCTGAATATCGTATAGAGAACCTTTAAGTTTGGAGATATCCGTTTCTGCAACTGCCTCAATACAATGGAGATTACGGGGCCATGTTTGTGGTGCTAGTTTGTACTGAGAAACCTTCCCAATTAAGAAAACACTGACGGTAGGGATTGTCCAGAGTAACGGGGACACTGTTTCTTGGGAGATGTGTTGCTGTTGACTTTCTATGCCGTTAACACCACAAACAATATCCCACTCACCTCTGTTGTTTTGGGATGGATGCTGATAACTCAGGGACAGATATCTCGAAACCTGAGCAAATAAAACCAAACCTCTTCATAGCCAGGCACTACTAGATTTAATGTACAACTTATCTTTTATGATCTTGCCTTTCTGTGATACAATTTTTCTTGGTCCATTTCTCCAACAAAAGCAGACTACTGACATCATACAATAAATTGGTTGATGGTTTTAAAGGTTTCCAGGAATTTCTGATGTATCTCTTCAAATCATACTGACAAATAATTGCTATTGTCCATTTTAAACAGAGTACGGGGTCTGTGTCGGTTCGATACACCCAGATAGCTCAAACAGGGCCAGAAACTGCTCCAGTGGGGTTATTGTCATTCCACATTCATCAGAGGTACTTTAATACTTGCAAATCTTTTTGAAGGGCTCATTCATAATAAATATAGCCTGAGAACAAACAACTCTTCAGTCACCGTATCACAGGATTTGTTTTGTGTAGGATGCATTGTAGAAGGTGACAAGACCGATGAGCGAGAAGAAAGAGGCCTTTAGACCAACAGGACGACCGCAAATGAAGGACAGTTTCCGTGTTGCTGCAGCAGATAATCGATTCAAAGATAATTATGGTTTGATGTCCTCTGAATGAGAATGTCTTAAAATTGACTGTGATCAATAGGTCAGCCCCTTCAGGCAAGGACTACAGTACTACAAGGAGCATACACACATATACACACACACACACACACACACACACGTTGCCTTTAACACATTTTTAATTAGTTATCCTCCTCCATGCTCTCTCTCTCTCTCTCTCTCCCTTGTTCAAACTATCAATCCTTTTTCAATGCCACCTTCATGACGGACTGAATATCTAATTTAAACAACAGCGCTGCATAAAAATAAATATAAGAAGTGACGCTTACTCCATTGAATGTGTCAGTAGTGAGAATTTTATGTGACTGATATTTCTGAAATTAATTTGCAGGGAAGTGTGCAGGCACAATAATAAAATACCAAATTTAACGATATCGAGCAACCAGTAAATGTAAAAACTAATGACTATGCAGTTGAATTCAGGTGTCAAGACTTTATCTCCCATAACACACTTCCATTTTTAAGTGGAAGCGATCGGATGCAGTGTGGGAGACAAGTCAAATTTGTTTATGCCTTTAGAGAATTGAGACATGAGTTGGGCAAAAGGTTCTGTGCACTTGTTTTATAGGACTTGATTTCCATTTTCATTATAATGTGTCAAAGGCAGATTGAGGTTTAGTGTTATTCTCCCCCATATTTCTAAAATACACAGCTCCATCATTCCTCACCAACAGGTGGGACTCACAACACCTCTAACCACCCCAGCCCTGTGTGCCAATCTCCGTCTTCTCCTGTAACCAAGTCAGCTCTAGCTGTACCTATTGTCACAAGCCTGAATCTCCAGCTGAGCTGTGCTGTGCTCACCTTCACTAATTAGAGCCCACTGTGTGACAGCCATGTCATTGGCTCTGTGTCAAGATGCCAGCACAGTGACTGCAACTGAGCAACAGCAGTGGAGTGGATGCACGCACAACACCTGTGCAAAGGCACCTGCAGAAGCAGAAAAACTGAGAAACCTGAGAGCAGTAATTGCATTTTATGGGCCCGAGAGAACATTTTTTGCCATTGGCTAAAAAGATTGTTATGGAATATTTCTTATGACTAGTCGGGAGAAGAAAGTGAAGGTTTTCAATCAATAATAAAGTAAACAGAGTCTTGATGAACGATCAAGGTTTGTAAAGTCACTTTATTTGCTTGCAAGCAAAGAGAACCGTCTCACAGACACATTGCAGTCATCTGTAAGAGTGGTCTGCCTAAACAGTCACAATGCATGGACATTTATGCTCAGACAGCTTCCTGTTATCTGCTTAGCTAACAAGAATACACAAAGAACACAATAAAAGGCAGGTCATCCTTCGAGCCTTAGTATACTTCATTTAAGACAACATGAAGGCGCTTCATCTCCTGTTTGCAGATCCCTTTGTTCACAGTTTGCCTTACAATAAACCGTTTAAACACACAGCAGATGATTCCTTTGAGGCCATTGTGACATTGTTAAAATGACTATTGCAGAGACAGAATAGACATTTTTTACCCTCACACATAATATATGCATGCAAAGGTTTACGCCTTTACAACTTCAGATAATGCGTCATAAAGGAAGTAAAAGTATTTCAGACAAAGGATCTCTGTTAGTCAAGGCCTCTCTGTGTCTCTGTCTTGCGAAGAAAGAAACAGTGTACAAGATAACAGATAACAACACACCTGGATACTAAACTAATTAAAATCATCTACTGAAACTACTGTTTGGTGTCTGCACTTTTAGGACTTACATTCTTTAAACCTTCACATGAGACTATGACATATTTTCCCATTACAAGATACTAACTGTGTCCATTTTTCACCACTCAAAAACAAAGTGATGGGGAGATTGAACTTGTCAAACTGACAAAGGCTGCACAATCATAGCTCAGCTAACGCAGCTCAAAATGAGGTTGTTCTGAGGTATTCTTCTGACAGTTTCAATGTTAAAGCTACAGATGCTGCAGTCTGCTGCTCATGCAGCAAAGTAAGTTAAATTAAAGACAAGAGAGCCAATTAAGTTACAAGTATGCCTGAAAGAGAATTACAGACCACAACACTGGAACAAATTAAAATTTGGACGATGGAAAAGACCCATTTGGGCTGAACTTCACCATCTAATAGAAGAGTCAACTTTGATCAAGTCCCCTTGACAGTCTCACATCATAAGATACAACTAGTCTTCAATGCTGAGCCTGCATGAAGAAAAACAGATCACATCAGAACAAAAGCATGTCATTCCTAGAATGAAACAGCATGTCACGAACTATTCAATGGAATATTTTCAAGTTAAATCTGAAATCAGATCAAAACCTTCCTACTTCACACCAGAGCACATGTCAATTAACTCGTTCTCAACTCTGTCTGCTTCTGTCAACTTACATATTATCCTTTAAAACTGCCACAACTGATCATTATTTCTTTCTATATTCTTTCTCAACAGAACGGTTTCAAATCTATCAGAAATTATTGATGCTGATTTACCATTAATGAATTCAGAACCAACATATCCTCAGAAAAGAAACTGACCATTTGATTGGGAAACAATGCAGCAATATATGAGCAGTGGCAGATCTAGAACATGAGGGAATTACCCACAAATTACCTGCAGAACACTTCAGAGAGCCACCTATACAGCATCGTACGTTAATAATGAGCAACACGGAGCAGAAGAGCGGCGGTTCGCTGATCTTACTCACCGCTGAAGGGAGAAGCCACAGACAGGTGATGGCAAAGTTCAAACACAGCGCCCTCATTTTGCAGTAACAGCAGCAACGTTTCTCCACGCAGAGAGCCCGCGTGTCTTCAAGGCAGTCTGCCCAAATTAATAAGTGGTGATTGACTGAGTTTAAGCTTACGCTCACTTTAGAAGTAGAGAAGACTTTCCGCAGCGAGACTCACAAATCCCCAAGATCTGGAGTGAATACTCGGCTCAGTGCGCGCCCCCCCCCCCCCCCCCCCCCCCCCTCTCTCTCTCTCTCTCTCTCTCTCTCTCCCCACTTTTTCTTCCTCTCTCTATCCCCCCCCCCACGCTTCTTTATTTTAACATGACCAAAAATTTGAATAAAGCATTAAATGCCTCTGGAGGAAAATTGTGCTTAGTACTCAATTGAGACTAATTTGTAGTTGGCTAATTGGTAATGTAGAAGCACACACACACGCGGGCACGCACACCCATCACACTTGCCTCCCTGCTCATTTTCACCACCTGGCCGGCCCTTATTATGAATCATCAACCCGGGGAAAGGTGCTCAGGCGGGCACAGTTTGACAGCCCTCCCCGCTGTCCCCGCATACTGCAGCCACGGGGAGGCTGACAAAATGACAAGGGCTCTCTCCGGGAAATGTTCAAATCACTGACAAGTCTGGTGAAATTCTTCCAGTGCCTCAGCTTTTCAGTGGAATTTCAAGCCAACAAATCACTGTGAGTATAGGACACTAACCAACCAGAGAAGTTGTCTTTAATAAAGAATGAGGCCTGCAAATATAGAGACCCATGAAATGTTAAGCTCCTCTTTGTTCAAACAGGCCTTCTTCAACATTTTAGGAGCTTATTAGCCTGCTTCATGTGCAATAATTGATGATTGTGATTGACTTCACATTGAAGCTATACTATTTGACGACATTTCTGATGAAAACATATATCCCATCCGTGAGAAAATCATTAAGATGAAAAAATGCATAGTTAACTGACCAATAGATAATGGCAATGTAACCGGAAATGATGGGTGCGAAACTATAGAGACATGACACAGTTTGAGATCCTAATTTTTGTGTCGGACTTTTTTTGTTATCTTTCTAGTCTTTGTATAGTCATAGGAAAGAACAACACAAGATCAATACAAAAATATTAGATATGTATTAAACTAAATATGCGTAGACATTGTTGTGAAAATGTTCATAAGTGAACATCTTGTTGACATAAAGTATGCAGCTAGAAATAGAGAGCTATGGATGCCCTGAACAGGTACGCCATTATCTGGACCGAAATTCAGTTTTGTTTGCGCATGCGTACGCAGGAGAGCAAACATTATTCTAATTAATGGTGAAAACAGTTCACACCCTCGCTTTATACAACAGACATAAACATCTTAATGCGAAAGGAAGAAAAAGAGTATCTACACTAGGGGCGGTCTTTGTTCAAAGTAGAGGCGTGGTCAGATTACCATACTCCCACAATGCATAGCGCACGTGTGGTAGTTGTAGGCTAAACCGTTTCCATGTAACTCTCATCCACGTTATTTTGGTACCATTCTTAGAGGTATTTGATATATACGGTTTATTTCGGGACTCAATTTCATCAATGGTGGTATTTAAACAAGAAACCCTGAGTTAGTCTTGTAAGGCGGAGAATGGCGTCGGACACTGTCGGTTAGAGAGTACACACTCTTGATTCTCTTCAGATCGCATAAATCTTTCGCCTTTTACTAAAGATTTCCGTGGAGAGGATCAACAAGAGTTTCAACTAATTTTTTGATGCCCTGCGTATGTGGGGCTTCCTAACGGTGTACAAAAACAAAACTTTTGAAGTACCAGCATTAGACAAAGTCACTGCGAGTATTAATATGCTTGGATGTTGGTTGATAAAGATTATCATGGAGAAGTGTTAAAGGACAATAGATCTACCTTTTGATACCCTGCACTAGGCGGGGCTTCCTACTTACGCAATTTAAAACGACGTCATCATATCCAGCGGAGGTCTTAGTGAGTCTGAGTAAGTTGCACAACGTCTCAGCCAGAGCCATCCTGGAAAGCTTTGACACACATTGTCTTCAAAATGTACCTAATCGTATAAATACATCGCTGAGACGCTTGAAATTGCTTTTTAGTCGCCACTGCCTTGAAAACAAAACCTGTGTTTTCTCTGTTCTTTCATTTATTCGCGCTCTATATCTTTGCACGCTTTCCTACTTTGTACAGAATATGTTGCACAATCATTTCCATCGGGAAGAATTAAGTTCGTATCTGTCCGCTTCTCTAAAACAGTGAAGCAGTCCTTTAAGACAGGCATCAAAACAGTTGCTCTACGTGACCACGAGAGGGCGCCACTTAGAAATAAACCCAAACCACAAGAATCCACATCAACGTCTCGACATATCTATCAAGCAGACCAATGTGTGACATTTTCAATGACAAATAATAAAGTTGTGTATCCCCTTACAGTAAAGCAATAAAATATATTTTTATGGCAG
Source organism: Anarrhichthys ocellatus (assembly GCF_004355925.1). Lineage (NCBI taxonomy): Eukaryota > Metazoa > Chordata > Actinopteri > Perciformes > Anarhichadidae > Anarrhichthys > Anarrhichthys ocellatus. The sequence continues at coordinate 15,093,500 of NW_022280035.1, read as the reverse complement.
CAGAAACTTGTATTTCCGTCCAACAGAAAACCTTTTTTTGCTGAATGTCAACATTAAAATGTTGATTTGAGGAATTTCAACCGAAATGTAAAACACCCGAGCTACATGCATGACTTCATGGACTGTGAAAGGGAGCTGCATTTTACCAAGTCGCCTGTGAGGGGCAGCAAAACACCAGCGGCGTGAAATCTGCCGGAAATTGAAGGAAGAAGAAGAAGAAGCAGCAGCAAAAGACACGCTGCTGTTCTGTCTCAGGTTACCAGAGAGTTGCTTTCTCTCGTCTGTGGATCTATTGTGGTCATCGCTGACATCCGTCCTGTGTGCCAGCTGGTGAAAGAGGAGGAGCGTTTACATGCTGCATGAAAACAAAATAAACTCGTGGAGGTTTATTTTGGTAAGTGCCTAAGACAATGCGTCAAGTGGACCAGATGAGGAACAAATTCATGTCTCCACCAGCTGACCACCACGTTTAAAATCGTGTTATCCTGTATACTGCTGATCACTCATAAGTTAGTCATGGATGCTCATGATATTGTTAAGATTGAAGACATAACAGACTGTAGCGATGCTGCTGCTGCTTGTGATAAACAAGAAGAAGTTTGTGACACATCGACAACAAAACAGCAAAGGAGAAAGAAGAGTGCAATCTGGAAATATTTCACCATCTGTGATGATGACGTGACGAAGGTGGCGTGCAACATATGCAAGAAAGTTGTGGGCAGAGGCAAGAATGTAGGACATCTAACCACCAGTAATATGCACAACCATATATACTACAAACATCGCAATGTGGCAGGCATCCGAGGCACTCAGAGCAGCAGGAGATCTCAGCCAACCCCAACGCCTCCTGCTTATGCACCTGATCGACCGGGTCACACGGTGACCCAGACCATCACTGACAGCGTGGGTGAAATGATCAGCATGGATCTTTTGCCGTATTCATTTGTGGAGAACAAAGGGTTCTGTAAATTCATGAAAGTGGTGGCGCCTCATTACACGCTGCCTGCAGGCATTCACTTCAGCAACAAAGTTGTTCCGCAGCTTCACCAAAGAGTAACATCAAAAGTGATCGAGAGCCTTGGGAACATTGAGGGCAATGTTGTGCACTGCACGGCCGATATTTGGACGAGAAAGTTCTCCACCAGCTCCTACCTTTCTCTCACAGGACATTGGTTTGTACAGAAGATAGCAGCGCGCGGGGCTGTGACACGCACACGTGTCAGTGCGTTGCTCGGTATGAAGCTCATCGACACAGAGTACACTCCGGCAGAAATCTTGCAACACCTCCTGGGCCTCCTCGAAGAGTGGCAAGCTGTGGTTCTGCACAGATTCACTGTTGGGTTTTTAGTCACTAACAACACTAGCAACATGGTGAAAGCCGTGTCAGAGAGTGGCGTTGAGCACATTAGATGTATGGCTCACTCCATACACTTGATTGTGACGGGGGCTATCGAAGAGTGCCACGGTGTGGTTACCGCAATAAACACTGCCCGACGAATCACCAACACTGTACACATGTCGACCAAATCCGTAGCCAAGCTGCACGAGATACAGGAGCGACTCGGACTCGCCGAGACCGCCTTAACTCACGACGTGCCGACCAGGTGGAACACAGTGTTGTTCATGCTGCAGCGGCTGCTGGAGCAGAAGAAGGCGCTGATCGATATGTCGGCAGAGATGGACCTCGGTGGGTCCCTCGCAGAGCACCAGTGGACTCTGATGGAGGCCATCGTCAAAGTGTTGGAGCCGTTTGAGGAAGCGACGCGCACAGTGTGCCAAGATGACGCGTCTATTTCCACCGTGATTCCGTGCATCCAGGCCCTCAGAGCTGCACTCAACGAACTTATCGCCAACAAGGATGTGAGTGATCTGTTGGAGACTCGCAAGCTGGTTGGCCTACTCCAGAGCCACCTCGAGGAACACTTTGAACATGTCTTTCAAACTCCCACCAACACTTATTTTAAAGCCACGCTGCTGGACCCGAGGTTTAAGATCATGCCCATGGCGCTGCTCAGCCAGCTGGACTTTGAGAGGTTGAAGGCCGCCGTGACAGTGGAGGTCGAGGAGTTGCTGGAGCAGGACAGGATGCTTTCAGCAGGTGACGCTGGCTCTTCATCAGGTGCAGCGCCAGAACCGGAGGACACCATCAGCAAGCCGACGAGCCTTTTCTGGGGTGCAATGCAGAGCCTTGTGGCAAATAATGCAGCGTCTTTGTCGAAGACGGTGACGTCGCTTGGTTTAGAGACCTACCTAGCAGAGAGCAGCCCACAGTCACTGGCCTCTGACCCGCTGTCTTCATACTGGTCAGCAAAGATGGCACAACATCCTGCACTGGCTCGAGTGGCTGTCAAATATCTGGCCTGCCCACCGACAAGTGTCTCCTCCGAGAGGCTCTTGAGCACAGGAGAAGACGCCGTTGCTCCAGATTACAGACTTCTCCCTGCCGATGTGCCGCAGCTGGTTTTCACAAAGTACAATCTGGCGAAATTTCCTTAACATTCTGTTCTGCTCTGTTGTCGTAAAGATGCGGTTACTCTTTGTCTTATAGGTGCTGCTCTGTTGGACACGTCATTGTTCAAACCTTGAATTAAGTTTGCTAAAATATAGAAACTGATGGGGCAAAAATGTGTTTATTATATTTCACATTGAGGGAGGAAACAGATGTCAAAGACAGTATGGTAGAAAATATATATTGATGCGTTTTAAATCCATAAGGATAATTGCTACTGGTCACATGGTTGATAACAGCGCTCCAATTTCAATCTTGATTTGAAACTGGATCCCAGCTGCCAGTCTTAAGACAAACACAGGATATGATGCGAGCTTGAACTCCAGAAGCTATAACTTATTCAGCAACAGTAAAAGGTGCAACTATACTGAAACTACTCATTAAGAGAGACCCCTGTGCGTCTCTCTCCGTCTCCTCTTTTGTTTTAGATACCATGGTGCCTTTTTGGAAACATTTGAAAGAAAGTTGCAGAGGGAGTTTAGGATGTACTCTTCAGATTTTATATTTGAAACATTGATACTTCATCAGCAGCAATTAGTGCAAACTTTAGAGACTATTTTGAGCAGCATTGCTGTTTTATACACAATTTGTTTTCATATAACTTCTTTTCAATTTGTCAGGCTCTCATGTGAAATCAAGCCCAATCTAGGAAATTGCCTTATAGCACTGTTTACTTTATTTGTTAATATAAAGCTATGTACATGTTGAAATTGCTTTGAAGACTCTATTTACTTAACTATAAAGAACAGAGAGAGCCTTGCAAATGGTAACAAACACCTTTTTAGATATTTTATGTAACAATAATAATTATTATTAAAATAGGATTTAACCTATTTTTAAAAAGGATAAATGAATACCATGCAAAATATATAATATATAAATAAACAGTATAATAGGTTAATTAACAGTGACATTAAATGAAAATAAATGGCTTAATTCATGTTTTTTAAATTATAGTTTAAAAAAAAAAAAAAAGTTCAATGAAAGACACTCAGAGGTTTTGTTATGGCCAAACTTAACTAATATGCTGTGAGATGTAACAGGAACTCTCATTGTCCACTCACTTAAAAACACGGTGAAATTGATTTAGAAATACAGTACATTGATGTATTTGTTCAATGTTAATTGTCTACCTTCATATCAACTGATGCATTGATTTATGACCGTGTGCAAGGCTCTCCAGGTTGTCTCTACTTCTCTTTGATGCTGGCTATAATCAGCAGGTAACTTAAAGCATCTAAGCATTTGTATTACCATGCTAGTCACGACAAAGCCAATACATCATCTGATTGTCTCTTTCAACTTATTAATGTACGCGTCAATCATCTCTCCTGCTTTACTTTGTGTTAAAGTCACAAATAAATCACAGCAAAATACAGTTCTGCCGTTGCAGACAACATTTTGATACTTCTTTAGGTATCAAATATAGAAAATTGCTGAAAGATCAGTAGGATCTCCAGAACAGTGGCATCTCTACTTTGTGCTCATGTTGAAAGTGTTTTGCGGGCTCTTTCAGTGCATGTCGTGTTGTTGTTTTTATGTCACAGTGATCTCCTCCAGCAGATCAGCAGGGAAGTAGCCCAGCTTGCGTCCAGTGCTGACCTTCAAGTAGCCGCCTTTCTCATCTCCTTTCTTTACAACAATCTGAAACACACCGTGATAAGTCCTTTACAGATTGACCATGCATGAAAACAAACTTGGAAAGTTGCTCACATTAGTGTAGTTATACCTGATCTTTCTTCAGTGTGATTTGCCCCATCTCTCTGTTTCCTACAAAGGAACGTAGCACCTTGAAAACTCTTTCCGATGCACGCACTTTTATGAGGTAGTTGGTGGGGAAGTAGCCTGACTTCTCCCCCATCTTTCCCTAACAATAGAGCGAGAACAGACTTTGAGTTCATCCGCCACAAGAAATTGGAACAAAAAGAAGCACACGACTTTATGTGGTTGACTGCAGACAGCGGATTTCAAAGTGAAAACTAAAAGAATCGAGAGATGATGAAGTTCAACTCACCCTCCACCACTCTTCATTGGAGTCATCCAGTACTGTGATCCGATCCCCAGGGCTAATACACAAACACACAATACATTTCATTTATCACTGCTTTTTTAGTCGTCAAATACATTACAGTTTAAAAAAAGTGTACTGAAAATGAGGGTAGGTTTGAATAGGCCATGCTATATACTGTTTGTAATAACTGCATGTTGGGCATTATATGCGTCTTTCAAACATACTGGAAGTCGAGGTCGTCTTTCTCTATGGCCTTGAAGCGGTAGAGAGCCAGGTAGTAGTGGGTCTGGGAGAATGTACCCTTGCTCTGTTGACAAAACAGCACTGATGCTACTGCATATGACAACAGATTTATAATGAACACATGTACACATACAGTAATACAGCTGGTGGACCAGGGCAGTACTTTTAGTTTACTTTTAGTCAGTATTTAGAACTTTTACTTGAGTAAAAGTAGTACTGTGTTACAAGTAAAAGTCCTTTATTCAAAAAACTAGTAAAAGTACAAAAATATTAGAATCAATATATACTTAAAATATCAAAAGCAACTCAGTTTAAAGACTAGCCCATTTCAGAATAATATACAATATGTTACTGTTCATTGATGTATTTGTCATTTCAATAATTATACTAACCTGATTGATAAATTAAAATAATATATTAGAACCTATTGGGTAACTTATGTTTAACTTATGTTAAGAAAAAAGTAACTAAAGCTATAAAATAAATGTAGTAAAAGGTACAATGTTTCCCTCTGAGATGTAGTGGAGTAGAAGTTTAAAGTATCATAAAAAAGGAAATGCTCAAAATTGTAATTGTTTAGTTAACATGTTTCTTACCTTTTCATCTGCTTTGTCTCCTCCTTTCTCCTTCTTATCATCAGGCTTTCCTGTAGGAACATCGGACATGATGGACCCAGTAACTCAAAAATATGTTATTTTACGTGTCTTCACTAGTGGGGGTATGTCACATTCTTTGTCTTTTTAATGTTTTTTTCCAAATTTCCTGTGGTCTATACAGAACACGTTACCTTCTCCTCCTTCCTCATTCTCTTTGGGCTGTTGGTTGTTCTCCTCTTCTTCTTCCTCCATCATCATCATGATCTAGAGGGAAAAAACTGTTTATCACAACTGTACTCAAATATATTTCATATCCATTCAAAACATTCATTTTGCTTTAATGCTGTTATGTCTAGATTCCTACTTAAATAAATTCCTCTACTGGTGTTGGTTAATGAATGAGTGAAAGACATGTAGAAGTTTTATCTGAGGATTTTAGGTTTTGCAGTTGGATTAAACATTTATTGCACACTCACATTTTTCTTGTCATTTTCATTCTTTTTGCGCTCCTTATTTGCCATAATGACGCCGACCCGCAGGGTGTCAAAGACGGGGTCGTTCCGGTTCGGGTTGTCTGGTTACGGACAAAGTAGTTGGCCAGATTATTAAATGAAAGTGCTGCCAACTAGATTACACACTTTCACAAATAGGCTGTACTCTTTCACAACCAAAAATGAAAAGAAAGAAAGGTTAAGAAACCTAGACAGCCATGACACATATTGGTATTCGGCGGACTCACTTGGATCTGCTATGTCGCTGCTGTACAGCGGGGAGCTGTAGGCCCTTCTGAAGCCAGGTGGCTGCAGGAAACAAACAGAGCATCTTGTTTCCAACCATTTTAGTGATGAATATCTGTCTCACCAAGGGTAAGGTCATGGGAATATGGATATGTTTTATTGCTCTTCAGAGAGGGAATAGGACTCACAATTTTGCCAAAGCACTTCTGGAACTCGACATAGGACTGACATGAATGGTGGATGTTGGTCTTGCAGTTTCTACACCTCAGAGCAAACTTGTTGTTCACTGAAAAATAAACATTGGGACAGCAATAGCGTAAGCCAGTATCAAGCATTATATGTAGAAAATAAATGACATGTATAAGACAGCATAATGTATCGTTGTTGACGTTTTGTGTGTATATTTTCTTGACATAATTACCAATACATACAGACTATCATGCGAGCGCAGACGTCACAGAACTTGGGTTTTTTGCAATAGTGGTCCTTGAACTTGTGGGGTTTGTCGTTGATCCGGAGTACAGGAGGAGGAGGTTCTGGTTCCTTCTCCTCCACCTCCACCTCCTCGTCATATATAAAATAGACCTGGACACACAAAAGGTTATTTTAAAAACACCACACAAGGGCAACGTGTTGCTGCTTCCAGGGAAGCATAGCCTGCAGGGGTAAATCATTTGATTAATAGGGACAGTGATTAATTGTCAAATATGTATGAAATATATTTGGACATGTTATCTTGATGTCCCCATTGTTTGAAATCATACTGCATATTTTCCATTATGTAGAGTTTTGTCTCTATAAAAATTGTTGGTTTGAAAAATAATGTACCCACCAAAACCAATGACCAGTCCAGAGACAATATGATAAACTCTCATTGAATGTGCACTTTAAAAAAGAAAAAAACATTACCCTTCAATTGGATTTGACTGCTGCATTGAAGTATTCTAAAGATGTGCACACACTGTCATTTACACAGTTCAGCTTCATCTTTTACTTTAAAGTGTTTTCTAACCCTATACGTCCCTCACAGATCAGCCTTTGGGTGGTAAAAGACAGATAGTCAAGGCTCTTATTTTCACAATTGACGCTGCACTGCGTTCCTGTCCCAGCTGGGGGCTATTTTAAACCAGGCCGGGAATGGCACCGCTAACAGTGGGGGGTTGACGTGGTCCTGTCACTCACAGTGTCTCCTTCCTCTCTCACTACGTTTTCAGGAGCTGGAGGGTTGTCATGGATATCAACAGAGTTTTTGTCATCCTCCCTGACACACACACACACACACACACACACACACACACACACACACACACA
>NW_022280035.1:15064610-15086083 GCF_004355925.1 Anarrhichthys ocellatus | reverse complement strand
CACACACACACACACACACACACACACACACACACACACACACACACGCACAAAGACAAGAAACACAAAGCCATGAGTTAGATCTACATAGCATAGCATTAACATAGCATACATAGCTTCATATCATTACCTTCCTGTGAAAAGTTTCCCTCTCTTTTGTTTTCAAACATGTAAAGCTTAAATAGGACATTTTAAAGTTTGGGTTAAAATGTTTTCACAGGACAACCTCACGGAGTGACCTGATGTAACCGACATGCTTTGTGCCGATATCAAATTACCATTCCACCTCAAAATAGTTGAGTCTTGATTATTTATTCTGGGAGACTCCTATGACACATTTTTTCAAATGAACATGTCGCTGCTTTATCACTATTGTATTTTAATATACTGTAGAAAGACTGCGTTGGTTCGGAGGCTTTTGTGCTTTTCACTCTTGACTGTTGTAACATTTAGCTCACTTGAATTTGAATGGAGACTTGATGGACTAGATGGGGAAGAGGTACAGGAAGGAAAAGTAGGGCAAGCATTACATTTGTATTGTAGAGGTAATTGAACTTATTACAGGAAATATACTCACTGGTCCATGTTGTTTGGTGGATAAAGTCACTACTGCCCCACCTACAAAGATAAATATACATATATAGTTTGTTAGGTTTTTTCTGAAGCACATGATTGTGAGGAGTTTTGCAACAAGTCATGCAGATCAGCGGGATAATGGATTAACCTTTATTTAATTAGATAAAACCAATTGATATAAAATCTCTTCAACAATGATGATCTGGCCAAGAAGGTGGAAAAGTTAAACGTTGAGTGCATGTTGAATTCATACATACAATAAAAACAAAACAATAAATTACAGAATAAAAACTAGTCCACACATCAACAGAAGAGGATAAATAGACACAGATAATGTATAATCGTACGATTAAAAAAGGCATCAAGACATGACAAAATTGTTACAGACTGTTACAAGAACAGTTTGTGTTAACGTTTGTTTAAAACTGGTTTGAGAGATGTGGGAAGTAGACTCCCATATTAAAGAACTAAACTTCTGTCTTTTTCTATTAATCCTCAAATAATGTGCCTACAAAAAGTCTGTGTTTAACTATGTCAATTGTTATATGGCATGGTTGGTAAAAAAAGTACCACTAGTCAAATGTGCATATTTATAAGTGTTCATTGAGACACAACAGAATGAAATAACATTGTATTTAGCGTGGCACCCAGTCAAAATGTATTAAATTAATTTTGGCTCTATATTTTATGACTTAAAAAAAGTAGCATTTCATGTGGAAACTAGATTAGCACAGTGTTGTTAGAAACACAGCACATACAATGACGCAAACAGGATGTATTCTTGTGTCTGTATTAACCAAAAAAAGTTACATCAAGCTATGCACTGGCAGAGACACACACTGTACAAGTGCCCTTGTCCACTTTTACCCAAACTATTTTAGGGTTGTGAAATTCAATCTCATCACAGCTAAATGTGCCAGTCAGGGAAAGAAGAGCAAAATTCTCAAAAGTATGACGGCAATAAAAATCTGTTTTTGGGAATAGGCAAAAACATTCAAAATATTGCTGGTTATTCAACTAATATTTCAAAGCTTTATGTTACTACCTTGCTGAAATGAAATTGATTAAACTGACTCGCATGCTTTTGTCATGTAAACACATTTTGTAATGGAATAACTCAAACTTCAAACTGGAACATACCTTTTGTCAAGATTCACGCAGCTCAGAGAAGAAACGACAACATCCAGTGTGGGTAAATCTCTCTGTGAACGAGTCCTTCACCTGCTGCCGATGACTGGAGCGCTAGACAACCAGTGGGTCTGAAACCAGCCGACCAATGTGCCTCCTCACTGATGGCCCTCAGAATTATGTGTCAACTTTCACAAAGTCTGGGGCCTTTGTTTATTCCCTTTATAGCTTTTTTATGTGATTTCCAAGGTGATTTGAGGCTCTGGTGAGACACTTATGTCTTGTTTTTGTGTACTTTTGTATGATTTTGTGCATGCTTGTATGTGTGTTGGTGTGCGTGCTAGGCTGAGCACTCATGAGTCAAGCTGACTGTTTGCAACAGCTGGGGACCTCAGTGTGAGTGCCGATGACGAAGAGAAATCAGATACTTTTCTGTCCCTCTGTCTCCATACTGCTCACTTTCCTTATACTTTTATCGATTGGAGACCAAGAACAATGCGCAAACCTGTGTGTCACCTTTTTGTTGAACTTTTTATTTGATCATTTACATCACTGTTTAAGTCCCCTGTAAGTTCCAGTGACCCTGACGGTGGTCTTGAGAGGTTTTAGGGGGGTCATTGGGTCTTAAAAAAATCTAAAAAACAAATGTTTATATTTGTTGGGAGCATAAAATTGCCCCACAAATGTGTGTTTATAACTAATGATTCACTTGAAAGTTGAAGGTTTGTCCTGGTGGTGGTGCTAGAGGGAACACTATCAGGTCACCAAAATCAGGTCCAGATTAACCAACCAGGGGTCTCGGGTCGAACATGAGCTGTGGGCCTTTCCTTAACACCCCTTTTCCCCACCTTCTGTGCAGTATGTATGAATTAGTTAATGACTAGAAATTACATTTTGGTGACTTAATAAGGTTATATTTAGGAATTTGCACCATGTAAGATCAGTATAAACTGAATTGATACATGCTACTTATTTACTCAGTCTTGAGGGCCCCGTCTACAAGAGTATTGATTCAGATGTCACTTTAAGGCCTTTATTATTTCAGTTTATATTGTGCTTCAATTGTAGGCCTACATACAGCATCACCAAACACATTTGTAAATAATCTAATGACTGAAGACTAATTGCCATGTGGTGAACCTGAAGGCTCTGGGCTCCCTCACTGTTGGGGGCCAGGCAGTTGCCTGCTTTGCTAAATTGTCTATTTCAGTCTTCAGTCTTTAACCAAAATCATAGTATGCCCAGACACCAACAAACACACAAACAAGGCAATAACTTTACTGCCTCGACAGACTTTTCTATATAAATCAAAATGAATTTAGCCTATGCATGGTGGAATTATTTGGGATAATCAGGGAATGAAGGAGCGCTCTTAGAAGCAGAGATGAATATGATATGCATTAATAAATAGAACACTTTAAAAACATGGGTATATAATTGGGTATGTCGTATGACCAATTATTGTGAACAGCAGGCGCGTATCACGGGCCTGTTGTTATTCTGTCCTCTATCAAGGAGCTCTGCATTGATCTGTCTGGAACACTACAAAGGTCCCGTTGCATGTTGGGTACAATACTCCCTGAGCTCTGAATGCGCATGCGCAACAGAAAACTCCATTATTTTTTTTTGCTCGGAATCTGTAAAAAAAAAAACAGTGGGAAACTGTGAATTTGGGATTACATGGATCGCTAATGGTTGTCGGAATACAATTGAATGCTGGACGGTTTAGCAAAACAGAGACCAAAACAGCGGCTGGATAAGTGTGCACCGGGAGCGGGACATCCTTCAGTCTTGTTGGGACCCTACAGAATCAAGTAAATTCAGTCAGTTAGCTCTGCTAGCCTAGCTGGTAGCGTTAGCCCCCAAACCCCAGGCGCAGTAAAATGAAGCGTTATTGCCCTTTGTTTTTAAATCGGACTGGCAGACATTACATAAACGCTGAGCGCTGATTGATCGCGTTAATACGCGGGTTGAATCATGGTGTTCTTATATTTTACGGTTATTTATTAAAGTATCGGCCGTTTTCAAAACATTCTCTGGTTAGTCCATTAGCTAACCAGCTAACTCTTGATTCTCCCGCGAGCCAGAAAAGCGAAGACTCCAAAACTTCGCCAACACAGAGCGGTTGACGCAGAGAAAAGGTTGATAGGTCCTGCTAACATTAACGTTAGCTAACGGCTGTCAATAAGTAAGTGCAATCTGACCAAATTCAAAGAGTTTTTTTATTTACAAATCAGTATTGTGTCTCGCTCGTTTCTTGTAACCGTAGCTAACGAGCAAGAGTTTTACATCGGAGTGTTTTGTGCGCCTGACAGCTGTCACGACAACATAGTACAAAGTAGGGTAGCTTACTAGCTTAGCAGTTAGCCTAGCTGCTAGCCTGCATTGTATCAGTCGTGTAGTTGGTGAGATGTTGCACCATGGCTGCATACTGCAGATCTGTCGACTAAGCGCAACTACGATTTACACCAAGATTGTATTTTAAGTTATTTTCATGTTGCTTGCTTGTTAGCTTGTATGTTGTTTGTTGCAAGGGCAGCTACTCATTTTGTAACGTTAGCTAAACATCCACTAAACCACGGGCCTATCCAAACACACCCTCCCACTTCAAAGTAGCCGCAGCTTGCTGTGAAGTTGTATTCCTTTTGAGAGAGCAATGCATCTGATGTGATCCTTTTCTTTCACAAATACGCTTTGATCTCATCACTTGCAGGGAATAGTTTATCACGTGAGGTATTTACCTTGGTCGTCCCTGTCACATTACATAATACACCTCCACCTTTCTTTACAGGCTCTTTATCTTCATCCTAGACCCTACTCTGATGTGAACTGAACCGTTTCATCTACAAGAAGCATCCTCTAAATTCAGGATCTGCCCGTCCAGGTGTTTTGGGCATCAAGTCAGGTTTTACTGGCAGTCTGTGTGCTTCTTACCCACCAGTATGTACATTGGACAGTGGATACCCTAGCCGAAACGGATCCTGGCTTCTCAAAGATGACAAGGTACGCTTAATGTGCTTCAGTTGTTCTATTTTTGGTTACTTTACCCTGACATCAAATCTGTTTTTCCGTTTGCTGTGGCCTCACCACATGTGTTTATACCATATTTTGGGTTAAAAATGTTAGAGACCACACTCGCTTGAATTGTCAGGACCACACAAAATAAAGAAGTAAGTGTTAGCCACTTTGCCAGACCTCTTTGAGGACAGATGGTAAGTAGAGTCTCAGTAATTTACATTGACTGGCATAGTGCAATACATTTAATTAGCAGCCCTTATTGTATAGCATCCTTCAATATTCTGGTAAACCTAGGCTGACGTCATCATGGTCACACTGTAGTATTTGATGTTTTGTCACGCTAACATTTGGTGTTGTGTAGTCAGATGAACGTGGCCCACACATTTAGCATGCAGGTTATAACACTGATATCCTGAAGACTTCCCAGCAAAGACATTTGTTCATCCATTTTATGCATGCATCCATGTGTTAACTTATTTAGAGACTCACAGTGAGGTGCGACAAAGGACACTGATACATTTTTCAAAGTATTAATAATAACTAGTATTATTATTAGTATTCTTGTGATCCTTTCGGCCATACAAATACATTTGCCTTGACTATTTTAGGCTCTGGTAAAGTGATTATTGAATTGTGATACCGACTATACATTTTGTTTTGAATAATCCTGACCCCCTGGGGTCTTTAAACAAATTTCACTTGCATGTAAAGAAAAGATGTATCAACACTTTTGCTGCTTTTCCCAAGGTGCTGGCAGGCCGCAGCTACAAAATGATGGGAGGCAGTGAGACTGTCAGCGGGGACAAGGACGGGGTCCACACCACTGCAATACACGTCCCCATCGGCTGGCAGAGGAGAGTGGAGGGCGGGCAGGTGATCTATGTCAGGTAGGTTGGTCCAGTTGAACAGAAAGCATATGCAGACTTATTGCTGATGTTTATTCATATTTGAAGACATTGATTTAATGTGACTGCTTATACATACATACATACATACATGCATGGATGAATGTTAATGTATGTGTATCATTTAATCTGGAGAAACAGGAATGCTGGTTTTGCACCACATTTTATTTTGAACAGTGGCTTGGATCTTTTTAAGTGTAGAAAATATGAAATTGTTTAGGACCTGTGGTTCTCTGAAGACGGTTCTTTGTACTATTTAAGCCAGTCAAATGGAGAGAAGCGTGGTTGATGTACAAGCACCAATGAGCTTGATAATATAATGTATAAACAGCTTATACACATGTGGGCCATTACCTAGATTTGTGATCAGATAAGTCCGACTAGATGACTTGGAGACAGGAAACTGTGATCACATTCAAATAAACTCCTACGGTTTGTAATACAGGTTTATGTTTTCACCGCTTCAGATGTGGGCTGCAGAATCTGTTCTTTTTACTAAACTTTGTTCTATTTTAAAGATTTTTCTTCTCTTGTAATACTTAATGTATGCTGAACGTTTTGGGGTGGCATCACATAATCTGTGTTAATTAAGATTTCCCAGATCTAAGAGGATTTTATTTACATTTCTAAATTCTAAATTGTTACCTGGGCTAAAATGGGTGTGCTGAGCTTTGCAACTTAAAACTTAGTTTTTCTTTGAACATATCTTTGTTCGTATATATTTTGAGTTTGCTTTGAGTTTTCTGTTACAGTTTGTCCCTGTCTTCTGTTTATAGTCCCAGTGGCATTGCTCTATGCTCTCTGGACGAGGTCAAGACCTATCTGTTGACTGATGGCACCTGCAAATGTGGTCTTGAGTGCCCGCTCATCGTCAATAAGGTAAAGCCATTTTGTGTGTGGTCAGGGTGGGCACAGACAAAATACATTCAGTATACAGTATATCCAGATATTATCTGGACTTTTGAGTTTTTCGATGTAGTAACTCTGTGACACTTGAATGTGAACTTGTATTTATAAAAGCATGGTGATGACTTCTGAGCCTCTTCATACTCACTTGACCACTGTGGTGGGTTAGCGTCGTTTGTTCGGACACGCAGGATGTCAATACATGCTGCTTTGTTTATCGCAATGTGTTTTGATATTGCGGTAGAAAACGTCTCTTATAAACAAGCTTCAAATATCAGGCATTGTGTTTGAATATCACTTCAGTGAGTTTGACTCAAGTTTACTGTTTTCTTTTATGCCAAGAGTCTGTACTCATTGGCAGCACTGGAAGATGCAGGCATGTGACATCCCCACAGGTGTTATAGATTAAATACCTATGACTAACTTTTTGAATTAAGTTTGTCCAACTGTGTAGAATCATGGCTGACCTTTTCTTCATAAAACATGTGAGTGCACTTTGTCTGCAATAAGCAACAATCTTTGTGTGCATATTATAAGTGTAAAATACCCTCACTGGTGCCCTTAACGGTCATACGTTTGATGAAATGTTTAGCAAAGATCTTGCTCAGATTTCTCTCATTATGCAAAGAGTTCTCTCCAATCCTCTTTTATCTGGTGTCCTGCAGGTTTTCAGCTTCACTGTGGGAGTGAAGGTGGAGCAGCACAGCCAGCCATTAGGCAAAGCAGAGCAGGACATGACCAAACTGTGTAACCACCGCAGGAAAGTGGTAGCAATGGCTGCTCTGTGTCGGAGTATGCAGGCCTCACAGCTGCCCTTCGCCAACCTTCATCATCCAGGTAAAGTTTGACTCCTGTACCTGTGTACTATTCAAACATAAACAAATCTATTAATAGCTTTTCTATACAAATTCCTACTGATTTCCTAAACGGATACTAATCAGCATCATCACTATTGTTAAGTTTTCTCTAGTTCAGGTGTGTTAGATTGATTTACATAGTTTTGATATTGAGTTGAGTGTGCTGTGTGCGTAGTACTCGCCTCATGTAGAGGGCTCTTATGGGACTATGAGCTCACAAGTCCCGCAGCACCAACACAAATTCACTTTGTGTGGGAGCGCTTTGTCAGTATCAACATTGTGATGGGATGAATTGGAGATAATATATAATTTATGAGAGGCTGTTATTATTAGGCTTAACCATGCATGTAAATTAGTGGATCATAAAACTCTTCTCCTGTCAATTTAAACGCGGATTGGTTTTTTAGAATGTAACATTATCAGAGATAGGCAACTAAAAAAGCATAAATGCCGATGTCCTGATCGCAGATTTTACTGAATGTTGGCGGATAATGATCGTCAGGAAAACTTTACTGTGATGGTTAACGTTAAACTGTGTTATTAATCTGCGGTTCACATGCGTGCCGAACCGTGAGGGGGGGGGATCCGTACGGATCCCGGATCAACAGTGGTCCGTTACACCACTAATGAAAATTCATTGTCCTTCAGTAAACCACATGCCTTCAGAGGACAGATTCAGATGTTTCCGTTTAGTTTCTCCCTCGCTGTCTTGTCTCCCATTTCCTTTCTCTCTCTCTCTCTCCTTGGAAGTCGTACACTTAACCATCTGGTTTGTGTCTCTGATATGGTAATCAACATTAGTTATCTGAAAAATGGTGACGTGCTCCATATCCATGTTTGAATACACTTTTATGGATTTAGCTTGAAGCAATAGGAACTGAAAGAGCTAAAAGTGTCTTATTTCCCTGTAAAAAGGGCCAGAAACATTTTGGATGTTGTGTGTGATCCGAATCACCACAGGAGTAGGCGGGAGTGGGATGGGGTATCTTGTCAGAGCAGTCAGTGATTGTTGGAAATCCTGTGGGAGCAGGTGGGTGTGGGATTAAAACAACGAGTGCTGGTCAGTGCAGCAGCTGTCAGCCACGCGGAATTAAAAGAAGACAGAAGATATTCAGCAAAAAGGATTAGGGGACGTTTCATGGACACTTTGTTTGCTTAAATTTGTTACTGCAGTTTATACCTAACAATATATTGAACAGGTCCATAGTTTTACGGTGCTCAGCAGAATAGTACTGTCTTTGTGGTCCTGTCAATCCGTCTTCATCTGTATTTATATTTTGACAAAATGCATGTCAATTGCCTTTTAATTATTTGGTTGTTTTGTCCACAATGTGCTTTCAGTGAACACACATCCACCATAGTGCACATAAGTGTTAAAATATCAAAGTATTGTTACTGAATATTTGAAACGGTTTCAATCAGAATTTAAATTCTCAGTATTTAGTTTATAGACTGTATGCAAGATCTGCTTTGAAAGCAGGGAAACCAACTTCACCATAACCCATATGTGTCTGTGTGTCCACTTTCAGAGATGAGCAGCGGAGTGGACAGCCGCAATCCAAAGCGAATACTTGTGGATCGGGAAGAAGAGGACCGTAGCATTTACCATCCCAAACTCCATCCGGTCCCAGCTCGACCCCACAGCAACCTCCATATCAACCCTTCTGCCAGCCCCAAATCCTCCCACCACTTTATTTATCCGTACAATGGTTCCTCCCTTGTCCTTCACACAGGCACAAACTCTCACCAACCCCTAGATGCTTTTAGAAGGCTTCAAAATCCTCCTCCTATTCCTGCCTCCTCCAGCTCCTCCTCCACCTCCTCATTCCCAGCGTACAGCCCTGCCCAGAGATCACCTCGCACCCCCACATCTCAAGGTCAAAGAACTCCCAAAACCCCAGAGACTCCGGGTTCTCCTCGGCTAGGGCCCCTCTCTACGCCTCCCCCCTCTTCCCCTATGAGCATGGGCGGAGGAGGAAGAGGAGCACAGACGCACGCTCATCATCCTCATGGTGTCATTGTGGGAGGCTCCCCCCTCTCTCCGTCTCCCTCCCTCTCTCCCTCTGTTCACAACATGAACTGTGTGTCTCCTCACCAGCGGTCCCGCCACCCTTCAGCCTCTCCTTCCCCTCTCTCTGATCAGGGAGGAGGACTGATGGGAAGTAACTTGCCTCAGAGGAGGAAATCCACCTCTTCCTCTCCACACTCCCCTCTCCCCGGTGGCTCCCCAAACCCCAACCCCCACTTCCCTAAGTACAAGCTGGAAGACATATTGGAGCAGTTTAAGAACTCAGGCAACAGCAGCACTAATAACCACCACCTCCTAGTCCCTACGAACCTTTCCTTACTGACCAACCAAAGCAGTAGCAACCCTAATGCTCCCTCCTCAAAGCCCTCAAAGAGTACCATGAGTCCGATTCCACCAGGTTTTGGGTTGAACTCCGCAGGGACTTCTAGTTTACCTCTGGGGCCGTTTCTGAATCAACATCACAGCCATCAGGGAAAGCTGTCGAACCCAACTTCTTTCCCTGCGAGTAGCCTGCTCTCTGCGGCTGCCAAGGCTCAGCTGGCTAACCAGATAACCCAAGGCCAGGGCTCAAAGGTGGCCAGCAACCTGGTGAGCTTGCCCGCTTCTCTGGAGGTTCTGAAAGACGGACAGCAGCAACAGTCATCCAAGGTAACAAACAGCACTTTACATAGTAGCCACCCTCCCTCCTCCAAAGCTTCTACTAGGCCTCCCCATTCCTCCCTTGCAGCAGCCTCCGTCCTTTTCCCCCCATCCCACTCTCTGGCCCAGTCCCTGGCTTCCTCCTTGCCCCACCTACCTCCCACAACAGAGCGCAATGCGTCGCACAGGAAGAGGCAACGGCGATCTCCCACAGTGCTCAGCATTCTAAGAGACACCCAGCAGCTGGCTAATGGGCCGCAGAAGACCCCACCAGGAGACACAGTTATCAACCTGTCCTCCTCTTCCTCTTCCTTCCCCACCTCCTCGCACTCCTCCTCTACCTCAGCTGTGCAGAACCAGAATGCTGTCATGTTAGAAAACCATCATCATCATCTTCTCCCCGGGCAGACGCCAAGGCTCCCTGTTTCTCGACAGATGGCACACCTTTCCAGGCCTCCTAGACAAACTGAGGCTCTGGATTTCACTACAGGCCTGACACATGCACCTCTTGGCTTGGATCCTCCAACTCAGCCTCTGTCTGCTCTGTTGCGCCTGCTCAGTGTGCAGAACGCGCAGGCCTCATCATCCAGCTCTGCTTCAGCTCAGCCAGGATCTGTTTCTCATGAAGGAGGTGGACACACTAATAAGCAGAGCCCCAGACGGTCGCCCTCTTCTCCCGCCTCTCATTCTAATGTCAGGCACTCACAGGCTCGGTCGCCGTGCCGAACCAGTAACACTAATCCTCTACCGTCGGCGCTTCAGCCGCTTTCTCCTCCCCCGACTTCCTCCCAGTTCAGATCGGTGCAGTCTCCAACGCGTCCTCAGTCTACTAAATCAAGTCCTCTACTGAGACATTCAACACTGCCCAACTCCAATTTAGCTTTACACAACAGCTGCAGCCCATCTCGGCATACGTTCCAGACTCCAGACAAGCATCAAGCAACTGAGAATCACATTCCTACAGTTGACTCTGTTTCGCAGGAACGATCGCAGGAAACGTCACCACAGGGCACAGAGATTGGTAGTAACAGCATCAATTCATCAGTGGACCTGAGTCATTCTCAAGGCTGTGTTTCTATATCCAGCTCCCCGAAGCCTCTTGATCTTAGCAACCATGTCCTGGCCCTTCTCGCAGCATCTTCCTCCGTACCACAGGGGGAGGGCAGCTCCTCTGACCATACCACTGATGTTGTGATGTCTTCTCAAGGAAATCCCGCTGCAGGTGAAGATATTTTAAGTCTGAAGTGTGCTTTTTTTTTGTCTTGAACATACAACCATAATATTCGAATACATATTGATGTAACATGGCTTGTAGAGCTTTGCAATATGCTGAAAATGCACCCACATAGACATCAAGATACTCTCTCAACTTTAGCTCATTTAAGTCTGTTCTATATGAACTGTGTCATGAGCTCTCCCTTTTTTAAATCAGGCTTTATGGATGATCGTAGCTCTTAGGATGGTTGAGGGCAAGGGATACACATCTGTACTCATGGTTCACCCTCTTTGGGTATTGACGTGTGTGCACGTGTTTATTGGTGTGCTTTTGCTATCTTGTAAATGTAAAGCTAAGTATTACTTACCAGAGTCAACCACCAGATAAAACACAGCAAACTGCCCAGCTCAGGACCCCTTGTGTATAATGTGTTCACTGATTGATAAGTCAGCCTGAACAGATGTAAATGATTCATGTCTCTCCCACAGGGCCAGATGAGTCTAGATGTGTGGACCCGAAGGGCTCCATAGCGACCAAACCTCCAGTAGCCACGAGCCCCAGGCCAGCTATCTCCTCTCGTCTCGGGGATAATCACAGTCCTCATACACCTTCAGCTGTGGGTGACTCAACCTCTCCCTTACCTCTGGCAGAGGCCTTCCCCTTCATGAACCAAGAGCAGCTGCTTCAGTTGCTGTCATCCACAGGAGGTCTACCATCCCTCCTGGACCCAGCAGTCCTAGCTTCATTGCCCCTAGGGGGGCTGTGGTTGGGAGGGCTACATGCACAGATACATCCTGCCACTGCACCACAACAGACTCTTGCAGAGCAGCAGCAATCGGAGCAGCAGTTACTGATACACCAACAAGAGACACAGCAGCAGAACCAGGATCAACAACAGAAGCAGTTAAACAACAATCCTCTGTTTCCCTTGTTGCCTTTGTTGAGCGGCGCACAAGGAGAGCTGCCTCTGAACCTTTTGGGCCTGCTGAATCCACTCCCACCTTCAGCCTCAACCCCAGGACAGGAAGCTGATTTAGGGCTCACAGAAAAAGCTAGCCTTCAGGCTCTGATCATGGCCTCCTTGTTACTCGGGCAACATCAGGCGCCTTTGTTACCTCTGTCTGGGCTGGGTCAGTTGAGCCAGGTGAGCTTAGACGTTCCTCTCCAGCAGTCACAACACATCACCACCACATTGGAAGGCCTCACCTTGGATAAGACCTCTGGTCTCCTGGATCCTTCAGCCCTATCGGGCGCAGGGCTCTTGGAGGTCGCCCAAGGCCTTCTCTCTCTTCCCCCAGGAGCTGAGGGCACCATCCAGGCCCTACAGTCTCTGCTCCTTTCTGCCTCTCTTCCTCATCCCCACGCAGCCTTCCTGCCCCTCAGCCCTGCCTTGCTCTCTGCTGCCCTGAGTTCTGCCGAGCTCCACCCGTCTCCCCACACCCAATTAGCTTCTGCACAGCAAACCCAACATACCCAACCTCAGGTAGGCTCCCCTACCTCCTATAGTTATTTCCTCTGAGCTCGCCATAGTTTCCCGAGAAAAACCTATGAGTTAATTTCCTTGACTGCTCCATTGTTTCTCCCTGTGTTAGTTTAACTTATTTTCCTCACAAACCCATCAATCGTTTTCCTTTACAGCTAAAATATGGTTTTCGCTAAATTATTTTCAAATGAAGGCCTCTTCCTTTTTAGGGTTGGTTACAGCCCATCTATCTTAATGTACTGCAGGTGTGAATGCACATGTTTTTGCAAACATTTTTAATTTTGCATTTATACAAATGTAAAGAATTTGTCTGTGTCTTGCCAGTCTGCATTTCTCTGACCCTATCTCTACCTTTTTTTATTTTTGTCTTTGTTTCAAGCTTTTGTAATTTGTTTTCCTGAAACTAAACTCCTCTTCGGTCCTCTACTGTACTCTATTCTCAAAGGTATCGACTGATGCTGGTCTTGACACCCTCATCCCCCTCTGTCTGCAAGGCAAAGACAACCCCATCCTCCAACAATTACTGCCCACTCTGCTTAACTCTGCTGTATTAGGTGAGTTGGTGTAACACTTCTTTCTAAAGAATACACTCTGTATGTTTGGAATAAATGAAATTATACCAGCAAAAACTACCAACAGTTGTCAGTATTAATGCTTGAAACATTGCAGATAGTCTGTATCAGTAAGCCATTAAATCAGTGCAACTATGACAAATCTTTGTAGGAGATCTTTCTGGCATCACAGGACTCCACAACTTGTTGGGGATTGGGGCAGGTTCTATCCTCCTACCTTCAGTCCAGACCTCTGCTTTGGGCATGCCTCTGCTGCAGGGTCCTGATGGAGCTATCAACTTGCTTAACAACCTACAGGTAGGTACCTGGCCTGTAGCTCAGTGGATAAACCATTCAGGGGACAGCGTCTCATCTTTAGTCGGCGCTGACTGTTGCTATTGCCGGTTAAAATAACTAACATCACCAGTGGCAGGCTTTACAGCTGTTGCTACCTCCATTTTATTCTGTGAGTAACTAGATGATGGACATATATCATACTTGGCTTTTGACGGGTTAAAGTGCTCGCTCAGCTGGTCTGTGCACTCCTCCGCTCTGTAACACCACTTTACAACCGCGAGTGGACTGAGAGTCCAACAGAGTGAGACGTCTTCTCTTTATCGGATTGCGTCACACCCATTCTCCCAGTTAACTTGTATTTAATTTGTATTTATACGCTATAAACTAAATAGTTTTGAACCCGGACTTTTAAGTATTTGGATCAAGTAGCTAATGAAAAAAACACCGTCTACAGCTGTGATTTCAATGATTGCCTGAACCTTTTTTATTTTTTTTCCTCCAGCTAAACCTTGCACCACCCTCAGAAGGAGACAAGCCAATGTCATTGCAGGAAACACAAAGTCCTGCCCCACAGGAAGACATTCCAGCCAGTCAGATGGCTCCCGAAGTAGTACCCAGTCCTGTTCCAGCTCCAGTTTCAGCCCCGGCCCGAGAACACAGCCCACCCCAACAGCGGGTATCTGAGGGCAGGTCTGTTATCGATCCTTACACCTCCTTCATGGACACGATTTATACCTCCTTCCTTCAAGTCAGTGCTAAAGAGCAGGAAGGCAGGGCCCACATGGGGCCGTCTGACCCCACATCACCCTTCTGTGCCTTACCACCGGTTTCTTTCCCCGTGGAACACCATACCCCGTCCACCCCTGTTCAAACTCTGCCCCAGGCAAGTGCCCCAATCTCCCTCAGCCCACGTCGGGCCTGTTCCCTCCGCAACCCAGACTTATCCCGACTCAGCTTGGAAGCAGCAGCCCATTCCCCAGCCCAAGGGACGCCCAAACCCACTGACGATGGGCCTACGTCACCTTTACAAAGGAAACCAGTGATGGTAGAGGGACACACCCACCCAGAGCCTCCTCTGCCATCCATGTACTTTGAGGAGGCTAAGACGGACTGCACGGGGCCTGCTGCGGCTGTGTGCCCTTATGTGGAGGCGGGGGTAGACAGGCAGGGGTACCTCAGTCCCAGGGATGGATGCAGTGGGAGGCCCAATGAGGAGACCTCTGGGATGCTGCTGCGCACCGAACAGGGAAGGGTGAGTGCCTGGGTCTCCATGATTCCTTTAAACTTGAAAACAAGATTTTATATCACAAAGTGGGACTTCATAACTATCCTGCTGAGACACCAGAATGTAGCACGGTATGGACCAAAGACTGTATAAAAGAGGAATGTGGCGTTGTGATTAACTCCAATGACTGCATTTTTACTATGATTTTTACCTCTCAGGATCAAGCGGGAGCAGTGGGTGGAGCCAGAAGAGGAAGGAAAAGGAAACAAACGTAAGTGTTCTTGTTGACAGTTCATTTCTCAGACATGCTCTAGACATTGAATCGCACGTATAATGCAATTTCCAGTGACATTCCTAGTGGCGTCCGTCTTGATACCGTGCACTGTGATGAATCAAAGATGTTGCATAACGACTGTATCAGGTATATTTGGGTGTATTGTGGTGTATTGTGTGTTAATGTGTTTCTTACTTTGCCTATCAGGCTACAGAATGTGTTGGAAGACTTCAGAGACATGGATGCTACAGCACTAGAGGAAACCAAGGCCACGGTAAGACTCTGATGTATTGGTTTAATTATCAGAAGCACTAGTTCTCTATTAGGCCTACCTCTCACTTTTTATTACATTAAAATACGTTCTGTTTCTTCTCCAGTTGCTGTTCACTACAGTGTTACTGGTACTTTCCAACAGTCTGGATTCTTTTATCCATGTTATCGCCTGACTCAATGACTTTTCCTCCAGCATGACCATGAGGTTCGCATTTGTGGTTTTGAATGAAATGTCTTCTCAAGCGTTGAATGGATTATCATGGAATTTGGTCCAGGCATTCATGTTCCCCTTCAGGAGGAATTGTTATAATGTTGGTGATCCCTTATTTTTTCATTTAGCGCCATCATCAGGACATTTTTTTTTTTTGTTTTTTAAATCTGTTCCATACTTTGGTATTTGACCGAATGCCTGCAGAACATTTCATCAGCCAAGAGATGATGAACATGGTAAACATACCTGCTAAGCATTAGTATGTTAGCATTGTTATTGTGAGCATGCTGACGTTGGCATTTAGAGTACCAAGAGTATTTTCCACATCAACAAATGGCTGCTTTAACTCCCTTTGTATGATTCAAATACACAAGTAACAGAGAAAGTGTTTTCATTTGCGTGCTTTGCTTGCACCACAGCAATTCCAGCACAGCACAAACAAATGTCATAGAAAATCTTTTCAAGAGATAAAAAACAAAATAACATTCAAGCAAAAAACAGCATTTGAGAAAACAATCCTTTTTAGGTGAGCTTTTAATAATACCACATTATCTTCGTCAGCAGATTGAGCTGCCGGGTTGCCATACCATTGTATGTACATTTTTTTTAGGACTTCTTGTCCATGTTGACTCAGAAGTTAGAGGGTTAGTATTCTGTCTCGTACACCGTACTCTTACAACCCTGTGAAGAAACCAAAATGCTCGATGTGAAGAGGAATCTTTTTGTTCCGTACTGGGAATGATGGTGCAGTTCTGACTGCGGTGGCAAAGTCATTCCATCACACAGAGGGAAGGAGATAATGCTGATGTGACTGTAATTTCTGTCTCTGTCCCGCTCCAGACAGCACTGCTGAAGCCCGAGAGGTCGGTCCGCGGCAGGAGGCGACGAGGCGCCAGGTCTCAGAGGCAGTGATCGGTGGAGGGAGCTGGAAGTCACAGCTGTTCACCAATCAAAGGCGGCCAGGCGTCTCACTTTCCCCCTCCATCTCTCCAACATCTTCACCAATGTTTAGACCCGTCGTTTTTTTTTTAGTTCAACTGCACTAATATTATGCCGTTATCATTGTTATGGCAACCGCTATGAAAAACACATAGGAGAGAGATCTAGTCTGAAACGTTAATTTATAAAAATGTGTAAAAAAAAAAACAAACAAATTGAAGAGAAATTGTGTGGATACTCTTTCACTTAGTTCTTCTCTTAGGGTCTAGTTCACGAAATAATGGTTGCTTGACATTGTGATCAGAGATCTGTTAAATATGGTTGTTGTTAGAATTATATCAATGAGAAAACACACAAGAAACAAGAGTAGTGTTTTCTTCTCATCAGTGTACAACTGAGTCAGGATGAAGCCCAACTACTTGAACGATGCTCTCTGTTGAAAGTGTGTCTGTACGTGTGTGTGTGTGTGTGTGTGTCTTTTTATGCGTCCGAGTGTGTGTTGGACAACGGTGCTACAGCTGAGCCCCTCACTGTCCGACCGTTGGTGGAAGTCATTCTCATTGAACGGGGCCCTCAAAGGGTTCTCTGCAGAGACACACGGTGGTTGTATTTCAAGGAAATGTTTTGAAGGGTTTTCAGAAGGTGCTGCAAGAGAATATAAGAAGGAACAGACTTGAGTTTTCTTTTCTGTCAAAGTATAGAATATCTTTTATATGGGACAAGCCAAGGAAATAATGTTCACCTTATCAGGTTTCATGAGTCCGTTTACATCAGCCACACAGAAAGTACTGCTTTAACATAATTCCATGTGTCCCGTGAGATGCTCCCTCGTGGTCACCAATAATGTTCTGTACTGAGAAAACATTATTTTAAAGTTTCTTTTGTAGAACTTTTGACTCGTGTCATGAAACGCGTTGGGATACCCCGACATGTTCACAGAGTGAATCTGACAACATCTGTTTTTTTTTTGTTTTTTTTACATTTGCAAGGTCCACAATAAATGTGGAACAACTCAGAAAAACTTTGAGCATCATTTGTCACATTTCGGCAAACCCACTTGCACTTCACATGCTGTCATTTGTCACGGTGAAGAATTTCACAAAGCTGTGGTGTGATGGAGATCATTTAGTATCCATTGATCTCACACCTCACCCGAACGTCCACTCCTCAGCGGGGAGATAAATGTCTGGAAAAGATATTGAATATTTGCAGGAATCCCGAGGTCATACAAATGACAGAACAGTATGTCATTTGATTGGTTGAACGAACGGCTGGATAACTGAAACACAGTGAACGATGACGTCTTGCGTAGATCTTTTGAGTCTGTGTATTACTGTGGATTTGGAGTCATTTCTTCCCTCTGTCTCCTCATGTCACTGTTTGAGCTCTCCTCCACACACTGCCCTGCCCCAAGAGTACTGGCATCTCTTGCTGTATTTAAAAAAAAAAAAAAAGAATAAAGAAAGTGAAAAAGAAAGCAGATTATGCAATTTCTACACTTGGAGATTTGTACATATGTACAGTTAATGTGTTTTATTTTGATTTTATATTGTTAGAGAAAGAGACAAGAGAGAAAACAATAAATTGTGAATTTTTCTGGGAATTGTAATTAAGTATTTTTCTCATTCTACCCCTTGCTTTCAATACTTATGTTTAAAAAGACGATTAAATTGTGGACTGTAGCTTTCTTTTTTTATATGGGAGTCTTTTTTTATTTAATATTAAACTATTTACAGAAAATGTACCTTGTGTTGATTTCTCTTCAGTGAAAAAATGTTTATAGGTATCCGGATTAGCCTTGAACTCTCACACGTGAAGGATTATAATGAACATGCGCTAAAGCATTGTAGGCTATTATTACAAAAAATATCAAGATGTTTGTTTGATAGCTTCAAATGGAAGTCTCATACCTGCTAAATTACTGTCAATGTACATATTTCAAAACACTCCAAAGAAGTCCCAAGGAGAGGGTTTATGTGTCCCAGTCAAGTGTCAACTACACAATATTCTTATAAAGACGGGGTTAAAGTTACAGATTATTTGTGCGTTGTTGTTGACCTTCAGTAAATCAGCAAATCCAAGTGTATTACCTCCAGTGAAGGAAGATGTTTATTTGTCATTCATCAAAATATCTTAAAAATATATAGGCTCATAGTAAGAAAGTTGTATAAGTATTTATTTAAAGGGCATGTTGATGTGTTTTTCAGTTTTGACATTGTGCTGCATCATCCCAGTCTGACCAGACACTGATGCTCCTTCAAGGAGCCTAATATGAGGCCTAAACTCATCTTTTAATCAATAATTTCCACTGCCTTCCCATAATGATGTCTTATACCTTCCAAGAAATACAGTGTGGCATCGGAGATGGGCCAAGGTATGACTTTGAAGATTAGTCACTGCATCATCGGGCCTGGCTGCCGCTTTACACAAGGGAATGAAATTATCCTTGATGGCTCTGTAAGGATGTGACGCTGCAACACGGGGCTCTGGTTTCCGCCTGATCTGTGAGGGAGATGATGCCGAGGCTGTGTGGGTACCACTTTAAAGAGACGGATGCAGACCACGCCCTTCCTTTATTTTCCCGATAGAGGGCGCTGTAGCGTCCAACGCAGGCCGATCATCAGCAGCTTTACCTCACTGCCCTTCCAGCAGCATCTCACCTTCAACCGGCCTGACGCACATTCACCGCCGCACCCGAAAGGAAAGGGAAAAGAAAATAAATACTCAGGAGAGAAAGACAGCGTCAAACAAACCAACACGGAGAATCGAGTAA
The DNA here is from genome assembly GCF_004355925.1 of Anarrhichthys ocellatus. Lineage (NCBI taxonomy): Eukaryota > Metazoa > Chordata > Actinopteri > Perciformes > Anarhichadidae > Anarrhichthys > Anarrhichthys ocellatus. The sequence goes on along the minus strand of NW_022280035.1, from coordinate 15,066,783 downwards.
CATCACAGTCGGTGGTTTTTAATGATGTAGGCGATCGTTTTGTGATTTGACATCTAATTTAGCCTGCCTGCCTCTCTGCGACAAGGAACGACCGTCCAGCTGCGCACAAATAGATTGCATCGTCTCTCGGCTTGCCGGGATAAAACCGTCCAACCTCTCCACGGTCCTCAGAGTCCTTTCGACGTAGAAAGACGAAGTCCTCGCGCACCCCTCGTCGTTTATTTTCGGATCAGGCCCAATCAGCGACGGTTCGCCTCCAGCCTCAGCAGCATCCCTCAGCTCAGCATAAAGCAGCATCCTTCCTCCTCCTTGAATCTGCGCAATGGCCGATATCCCTGCGGAGTGTAACATAAAAGTGCTGTGTCGCTTTCGTCCTCTCAACCAGTCGGAGATTGTACGTGGGGACCAGTTCATCCCCAAATTCCAAGGAGATGACACAGTCCTCGTCGGGGTAAGTAAACGGAGGCGCTTTGTTGTGCATGCAGGCCCTTCATCAATAAATCATCAGCTCGACTCATCAGTTTGGGTCGTGGCTGGTCAGCAAAACATGATAATCAGTGCAGCACAGGGCAATGTCACAGCCCCCCCCCCAAAAAAAAATAAAATGTATCTTTTCCATAACATGACAAAGCACAAATTCATGTTATGTTGTCAAAGTGCGCAAACTGGCCTCCTGCATCAGCTGACTCAGGTCTGCACTTCGTAGATGAAACACCTTGTTATCGTAAACACACCGCACATCATAAAACATATCGTGCTTATGGAGATGCTTACATAACACACACACTTTCAGGACACTTGAGTTACATTTTTGTCAAAATTGAAGATAAAGAGTCTCATAGAGTCTCATACAGTTTATTCAACACTGCAAAACATTGTCAACTTATTGCATTTCTTGTGTATAAAAACACACTTTGTTCAAAATTAAAGCCTAAGTTTAAAATATATGATTTATAAACAAAAGAAGGAGATTTTGTTCCTTCAATATTTTTCAGATTAGAGATTTGGCCATTGCTATGTGGTTCACATTGATTTTAAATTCACAGAAATTAACTTTAATTGATCCCATCTCTGCAGGCCAAAATCATTCGAAATACTTTCAGTGTGAATAAAGGAAGAATTGAAATGATTATAGATATTTTCTGCTTGTATGTGTTGCTGGTTTTACCTCTTTTAGTTATTGGCCAAGTACCGTATGTCATGTCTGAGGAAGGAAAAAGAAACAGAGTACATGAGTAGTGTTTCCCTAACTTCTTTTCTGAGAACCCACTAAAAATGACACACCATCATGACCTAATTCACAATAGGTGTTATCTTTAAGTTCTGAGAAGACCGACTTTGTGCGTCAATTCACATTCTTGACCATTTTTACGGCCATTTCTGCATTTATCTTAAACAGGCAAACCAGACATTTAGAAAAGATATACGTTTGATGAATCACAACTTTGTTTTATGCATGTGCTATGGAAAACATATACACATGCAAATAAATACAAATACATTTAGGCGGAGTAAACGGGCTATCTCATTCTTTTCATCTCCTCTCATTAAAACAAACAGAACATACATCTTCCTTTCAGATTCAATGTTATAAGTCGACTACAATTGTCAGAACAATACGAACATTCAGGCTTCCCCATGTGGCCCAAAGGTGTACTGCAGATATCAATGTTAAATCAAAGGCTATAAAAGAAATTCTGCAAATTTATTTGGATATCCTAATAAAATCTCCCCTGACCCAGTCTTGAGGACTGACTGACTGAGAGTGCTAAAAGAAGAGGAATAGTACGCTTTGGTCCTCCTACGGCTGATAAATGCAGTGTGCAGAGGGAGGAGTGACGTTGAAACTTTCTCCAGCAGTAATGGAAACATCTCAGTCTGACCTTCCTGATGGACAGTGGAGCCAGAAACTGATCTCTCTAATTGCCCACAGAGAGGATCGATAATCCACAAGTGAGCTTGTGCATCACAGGCTGACCTGCTTTTTCTTGTCTCTGGCTTCAAGTCTGTCTCTCTTTCTGTCTTTCCATGCATTTTTTTCTCTCTCTCTCTCTCTATTTTGCAGCTGCCTCTTTGACTCTCACCCGTGTCTCTCCTTTGCTCACCTGTCACCATTTTTATTTATCTTTCCGTGTCTTCTCCTCCACCCCCCCCGATTCACCCACCTCTGCCT
>NW_022280035.1:14938136-15064510 GCF_004355925.1 Anarrhichthys ocellatus | reverse complement strand
CCCCCCCTCGTCCTCCCCTTTTCCCACCTTCCCCCTTTTTTTTTTTTTCTCCCTTCCATCCCCCCCCCCCCCCCCCCCCCCCCCCCTCTTCCTGGGACTGAAATTCTCTCTCTGGTAAATCACTCTGTCATGGAGGCGATCTGCAGAAGTTCTGGCAGCACATGTTATTGTGTTGCACTGTGGCCTTCTGTGACATTCAGGGGTTCGTCAGGGCTGACTCACTCGTCTGTCTTTCAACCAAGATTGTTTGTATTCTAGGCAGAGATGATTTATTTTGGGGGGCAGGCAAATTTTAGAATAAAGACAATGCATTTCTGTGGATTTAGCTTCCAACGCTCTTACACAATGAGGGCGGACATCAGTGTAAAACTGCTTTTTCTACTGAGCTTTGCAGTAATTAAATATTCTGGAAACAGTGCGTATGGAGCTTCATCTTTATGTATTTGTTGACCTACTTCCTGGTAGTGTGGTACTAAGTGGTAGTTTTAATATACTCTTTCTAAGAAACTTAAGTCCTGACTCCTCCTTGTGCTTTTATTTAATTATAGTTTTTCTTAAAAACTGACAACACCATTATAAATAGTGTTAGCCAGTAACGTTAATGTGTGTTTTTTCTTCTCACCCATTTTACCCAATCATCACCCAATCTCTTTTTTTATGGTCAGGCAAGTGCAAACAGATGATACATCAGTCACTGGCCACCTCACACAGCTGACATCATTTCCCAAACCTCAGACTGATGACTAGCTGCTAGAAAAGACATCTAAGATTAAATACTGCACCTTTGATTTATTTGAATGTCCTGAGATTAAACTGAAAAATCTGATCTCAATTTGAATATGAACCCCCTTATCTTTTATGTTTTTTGTTAATTGTTTGTTGTTGTTCACGGTCCTCACAGGGGAGGTCCTACGTGTTCGATCGAGTGTTTCCCACCAACACCACCCAGGAGCAGGTGTACAACACCTGCGCCAAGCAGATTGTCAAAGGTATGGATGATGAGCCACGTCAAGATATGTCAGGTATTTGAAATATACGTGTTGTGGTCTCATCTGTTCTTTTTTTTCTCATAGATGTTCTGGGTGGATACAATGGCACTATTTTCGCATATGGACAAACCGCCTCCGGGAAGACTCACACCATGGAGGTACAGTATTCAGTATTGCAACAAAGCAAGTTAATGTCTGTGTTGATTTAAGTTGTTTTTTTCAACATTTATCAAACATTTCGGGGAGTTTTGGGTCTTCGTGAGAATTGTATTTATTTACATTGCACATTTGTTTCATAATTTACATTAAGACTATTTTGATAGAAACTGGTAGCAGGTCTCACAGAACCAGTCAGACTTTTACTGTCGTCAGCTTTGATTTAACCGTTTTTGTTTTGAGAATTTAAAGGCATTATTGCATGGAGTCTCCACTTGTTCTCCTTTGGCCCTGCATAGCTATCTCACTCTCACACCTTTATTGGTGACTTTGTGTTTCAGGGCAAACTGCACGACGCTCACCAGATGGGTATCATTCCTCGCATCGCTGAGGACATTTTCAGTCACATCTTTGCCATGGATGAAAACCTGGAATTCCACATCAAGGTAGTGTATTTGTGTTGTGGTATGCTTCTTGTTTTAATCCTTCTTTTCTTAGGTAATCTTTATATTTTTCAACAGTTCAATAAAAAACCTTTTTACACATAATTCTTTCATGATGATACATTTCAACCCGAGTTAAATTTGGTTTCCTATTTTTCTTTCTTCTCCAACAGGTTTCATACTTTGAGATCTATATGGACAAAATCCGTGACCTTCTGGATGGTTAGTGCTAATGAGCTCTTTATGGATCACCTGCAACAGCGAGAGTGTAGAATGTCCCGTCTTCCAGCGACTACTGAATTGCACTGAGCAATCATTTTCATCAAAAAAGCTTTTTGTCAAATGTGTTTTCAATATGGCGAACATTTTTAACATGATCAGAAGTCTTGTTGAAATACATATGAGCCATTAAAGTCCAGGGGTTTATAAATTAATTGAAATCAATTAAGGTGAATTGGTGCCAAATGCACATTTAAAGAGTTTACTTCCCAAACAAAAGATACAAAAGACGAGAGAAGAGTAAATAATGCTGACACATGTGCTGACTCAGCAGAGATAATAATAAATTAGAAAAGTTGATCTACAAGTGAATAAATATTTGAGAGCAATACAGAGAGCCTTACTGCATTATATTCAATTATATGTTCATATTTTGAATTGTCAGCTGGGGCCTGATTTAGTCTTTTCCTTAACATAAAGTAGGCTTTGTCATACCTCTAAAATACTTTAAAACACTCATTTTATATTTTCTCTCTTTATTCTTTTTTTAGTGACAAAGACCAACCTGTCTGTCCATGAGGATAAGAACAGGGTGCCATATGTCAAGGTTTGTGAAAGTGCTTTGTATTTGTGAGTGATAATCTGCCTGTGGGCTTCATCACATCCATGATGTTGAATCTGACTCATATTCTGTCTCTCTTATCGTTTCCTCTCCTCTCCTCTCCTCTCGTTTCCTCTCCTCTCGTTTCCTCTCCTCTCCTCTCCTCTCCTCTCGTTTCCTCTCCTCTCGTTTCCTCGCCTCTCCTCTCCTCTCCTCTCCTCTCCTCTCCTCTCGTTTCCTCTCCTCTCGTTTCCTCGCCTCTCCTCTCCTCTCGTCTCCTCTCCTCTCCTCTTGTTTCCTCTCCTCTCGTTTCCTCGCCTCTCCTCTCCTCTCCTCTCCTCTCCTCAGGGATGCACTGAGCGTTTTGTCTCCAGCCCTGATGAGGTGATGGATGTGATCGACGAGGGCAAAGCTGCTCGCCACGTTGCTGTGACCAGTGAGTCTTTATCTAAGAATATTGTTGTTGCAACATAGGATGTAAACATGAAAAAAACATCCCAAAAGACAAATGCTTACAGTGAAACATTTTTAGATGTCCAGAATAAAACAGGTTGTCTTGTTCCTCCACGTCCATATCAGAGCGCGAGATCTAGCTCCGCTTCAGGGCCAGCAGTAGCACTCACAACCCGTTACTGATGCGTGAAGGGACAGCTCAGCTCATGTAGCCTGTTATTGTGTCTTGTTATGTAATCTTCGTGTTACAGCCGGCTATAATTTTCTTCATTCATCCTGTCAGATGGCATTCGCTGTAATGACATGGGCAGCATTGGGCAGTTATTTTGGGTTTGGAGAGAGTAACAAAGCAGTACAAAAACTCTGCCTGGAGCTATTATAAATATAATAAAATCATTCCTAACAAACAGAATCAGCTCGTCTAATAAACTGGTTTCTGATAATGCTGTGTTCAGTAATCTGGCAACATTATGTTTATATCTTTAATGTATGTTAGTAAAAGCTCTCTCATCTGTAATTCCTGCACCTTGTTTTGGCCTCCGTGCACTGACTCACTCCTCTGCGGCTCAGCAATAATATCTGACTCATGGCTCTGATACGGCATTGTACAATATTTCATTACAGTGTAAAAACAAAAGCTAAAAATAACATGTGACCTAATTACCAGTAAACCCAGTAATGATACTCCATCAAATCTATAAACATGCTTCGGTAGTGAAGAAGTTGTCTTACAATGTCTGTATTACGAAGATTCATCTAATTTGGTTTGCTGCCAAAATGTTGTGCCAGTTATACTGAAAAAAACAAAAACAAAACAATATCCCGCTCACAAATTTCTTTCACATTTGTTTAAGCAAGAATAAGTTTAAATCACTACTGTTGAGGCAGATTTTGTATTGCAGTGGAGGTATTGCAAAAGGTAAAAATACAATAAAGCAACTCTTTGGAATACTATCCAAGCAACAAACCTTTATCAATTATTGGTGGTTGAACAAAAAATGGGTTAACCAAGTAAATGTCCCCCTATAAAACTTCTTATTCTTGTTAACTACAAACACCACATAAATCAACACAGTATATTGTGGAGCTAATTTAAATGTAGAGTAATCAAATACTATTTATCTGGTACATTTCAGTCATTGTGTCACGTCAGTAGGAACTTTTGTGCATTAGCATTCCTGCTTCTCAGGGCGAGTCCTTAATCACTTTAAACTGAATCACTGCACTCCGGCTTCCTGACAATGATGACCCGACAGTCTTTGCATGCGGGTAATATGAGATGAATCACAGGTCAGAGTGAACGCACATTCAAAATAAAGTAAAGTGGGCAACACTTTATAAAAAGGGTACAAATCATAAATAATTAACTAGTGCATGACTCATAATGATTTAATGCATTAATTAATGCAGGTCTTATCATAAATTCACGTTGCTCACCATTAATATATGATCAAGTCACTTTGACTTTATGTGATTAGTTCATACCTAAAGTTCAGATCAATTAATGAATGCTAATTCATAGTTACGTCACACATCAATTGATATGCAACCAAATTATTTGGACTACAGTTACATCAAAGTTAATTTCAGACCATTTGCTCAGCAGAACAGAAGGCCACATTTACAACCAAGGGTTGAAATGTCATTTTATTTATATTTTTTTATATATTTTTTGTTAGTGTTATCATGGTAGAGAATGCTGCACTAGAAATAAGTTTAAAGATTCATAACAGTCAACAGCTTAATCTGTTATTATTGTTTTCCTATGCTGTTCAAAACGTGTTTACAGTAATACCTCATCACTTCCAGTATAATAGCCCCATGTATGCAATCACCATGAGTTGAGAAGCACAGATATGCTTATTATTTATTTAGAAATCACATTATTCATTATAATAGATCTGTTAAAAAGAAAGCATGCACTTTGGGGCTGTCTGTTTCCAGGTAAAGACTTAATTAGAGAAGGTGAAGTCATCTCCAGAGCTTTTTGTGTCTTATGTAAGATGAAAAAACCCGGAAATGTTTATAATAACAGATATTTGTGTTCAGCCGAGTTTGAAAAAAACATTTTCTATACAGATAAAGGCACTTACTCAGCAACAGTTATCTATTACTGGCTCTGAGAATTCTGAATCGTGTTGCAGTTTAAAGATGAAAAGCTCAGATTGCTCGTGTATGTGTTATGAATCATCTATCCGTTGAGCAGATCTACCAGACAGACCAATAAAATAGTGTCTGACCCAACTCAGACTTTTAACACTGAGCTGCAGCTAAGTGCCTCGGTGCATGAGAAATTGCTATAAATATTCATGTCTGCCTGTATGTTACGACTTTAAATAAACAGCATCATTGTAATAGGGTTGTATAACAGGCATGCTTAGGCATAGGCTTTGGATTCTATGGATTTCAGTACGGAGGGCAAGACAAATCTCTTCATTGTGACAAATTAGATAGATCTTATACTTATATACTTTTTCATATAATGTTTACATAGAGTAAAATAATGTTTGCTCAGTAGAGCAGAATTAATACAAAACTTTGTAATGCTAAAAATGTAACAACAATCAAATCCTACAACAATCTAGCTTTGAAAATCAGCTGAATGTATGCAGCAGTGGCTCCGAGTTGCTTGAGGCTGCAATCCCAAGCAGCGCAGTCTTCTCTGTTTCCTGGTGGATGCCTGCTGACTCACGGTGCTGCAGAGTGCTGTGCTGATAGCAGATATTGTCTGCAGAGAAACCTGTCTGATGAAGAGGGGCTTTTAGATCAGGGCGGCCTGTCATCTGCACTCTGTGAAATGACAATACCATTCTGCTGCAGTAATGTCCTGTCCTGGTTGACAAAAAAGACACGGAAGACTTAAAATGAACAGATAAATTACTACAAATTAATCTGGTATTACTTTCACTGCCGTGATCCTAAGAACTGCTGGCTAGATTAGATTAGATTAGATTTCTCTAGGTTAGAGAGAGGAAGGTAAATAACAGATTGTATGAAGCCTCTTCTTGCCCTTTGTTCCAACCAACGGTTGTGTGTCTTCTGTCTTTGTGCAGACATGAACGAGCACAGTTCTCGCAGCCACAGCATCTTCCTGATCAACATCAAGCAGGAGCACGTGGAGACTGAGCAGAAACTGTGTGGAAAACTGTACCTGGTGGATCTGGCTGGCAGTGAGAAGGTATACGAGACACTCTGAGGGAAAGACTGATTGTAAATAAACAACTCCCAACCTGCAATTCAGCTGCTTCAAATTCATGTCTCCTGTGTGTGTTTTCTTCAGCTGTTCATCGCTCATGTTTGACCTGCTGGCTCTCTTTCTTTATTCCAGGTCAGTAAGACTGGAGCTGCAGGATCCGTCCTGGATGAGGCTAAAAACATCAACAAGTCTCTTTCTGCTCTGGGAAATGTCATCTCTGCGTTGGCTGAGGGCACGGTGAGCTATTTTAACCCCACTTACATGTATTTGGATACTCAGTGGACGAACAGTAAATACATCAGCAGAAATGCAGACCTGGATTAAAGTAAAATAGATCAACTAAATAGTGCTAAAGTGGCAAAAAGTGGTAGTACCTACTGTATGTTTTCGTCTTGGTTTGGTTGTGGAGAATACTGTATGTCCGTATTGAGCCAATATGTGAGATATTTAAGGAGCTGCCGTGAAGTAGTTTCTCCACGTTTAGGTGTAGTGAAACATATGTACCCTTTCCATTGTTGAATTTTGTGATTAAACTTAAATCTTAAATTCCATCCAAGCTAATGTACAGTTACTGTCCCTCATGTCGACTTCCAGGATCCGCACTGTTATTTCCATTCTGCCAGCTCATATGATTTGGCTGGCAAACGCCAACACTATCCCTGCCAATTAATAGATTAGTTAGATGCTGAACAATAAATCGGACAATTTTGACAGCAGTTTTTGGAGTTTGTTTGAATCCCAAATGGGAAAGTTCGCATTTTTGCTGAAAATATAAGCTGATGAATCACTGCAGAAGTGCAAAATCAGGAAGCAAATGAAACATACCTCCGGCATTGCTTTCGTTCTTTTGGTTCCAAATAGTCTCCTGATGTTGATCTTTTTTCCTCATTTATTTACTTCTCCCTTCTTTCTCTCTGCTTTTTCCCCTCCCCCTCCCTCTCTCCTTCTATCTCCTCCAGAAATCTCACGTGCCGTACCGTGACAGCAAAATGACCCGCATCCTGCAGGACTCCCTCGGAGGGAACTGTCGCACCACCATGTTCATCTGCTGCTCTCCCTCCAGCTACAACGACGCGGAGACCAAGTCGACTCTGATGTTTGGACAACGGTATGTACATTTGTGGAAACAGCCAGTGCAGCTTTGGAAAGAAATTGCAGTAAACAGCAGGAGCATGAGAATCAATCAGTCTTTTTACATGCTGCTATGTTTCAGCAAGAACACAAGCTGATTATATTTACCCCTCAAAAGGAAGGCAATGAACTGTTTTGGGCATAACCTAAAATCCATACAAGGCAGATACAATCACTAACTGACACTGCCTACTTGACTATATCTTTCAACGGGGAGGTATGAATTTCTTTTTGAGTCAAAAGGCTCAAGAAAGGTCTAAAAAAATAGAAATTCACATTAAATGACATTATAACTGTCATTTATTTAGTATTTTCCTCTCATACTAGTCAGATGACCTTTACACTATTTGACCAACATAAAGTTGAGTTTTGGCTGCATCATCCAGTAGAACTGTTAATCAAACACAAACACTGATCATCAGCCCTTTCCTAATGAACTGATTCACGTTTTTTCCTCCCCGTGTCTTTGTCTTCCTCTGTCACAGTGCCAAGACCATCAGGAACACCGCCTCCATCAACCTGGAGCTGACGGCGGAGCAGTGGAAGAAGAAGTTCGAGAAGGAGAAGGAGAAGAACAAAACTCTGAAGGATAGCATCCAGAAGCTGGAGATTGAGCTCAACCGCTGGAGAAACGGTGAGACACATCAAGTGTTTTCTGACTAACTGAATTCCAGCAGAAGCCTCGATTCAGCTGAGTAACTTCAGCTCTTCTGTGCTTAAATCATAAACAAAACGGCCTCATTCTGATGTGTTTCTTTCCTCTGTCCTCTTTGTCACTTGATCCCTACCCTCAGGAGAGGACGTACCTGAGACGGAGCAGACCACGCAAGAAGTGGTGACCCGTTTCGAGACAGTGGAGGAGCGTCCCGTTTTGGACAACGACACCTCCTCCATTGTTGTCCGCATTTCCGAGGAGGAGCGGCAGAAGTATGAGGAGGAGATCCGCAAGCTGTACAAGCAGCTGGATGACAAGGTCCAAACACAAAAACATGAACATACTAATTACAACAGACACTTTTTTGCCTGTACATTAAGTAATTCTACCTCTATAGCTCTTTGCAAATGCAGATGTTATTTTGTATAATGAAAGATGGACAGGAACATTTAGTGTCTTTCTCATGTAATTCTGGATTTATAAATGTAAAACAATCATGATAAGGTGGATGAAAGCCGATACACTTTTCGGTGTCACATGTATTTATACACACGTGCAGGGGGTGGAGTCTGGATGGTAGTGAGGTTGGTATTAATGATAATATAATGTCTACACAGGATGATGAGATCAACCTGCAGTGCCAGTTGGTGGAGAAACTGAAGCAGCAGATGATGGACCAGGATGAGGTCGGTCATCACAAACTCACACAAATAAACACATACTGTATGCGCACACAGACTATGTTTGAGAGGATACTGAGCTATTCTAAACGTAAACTTAATACCAAGCTCCAGCTTTCAAACTGCATAACTGAGGACTGGTCAAAATGTTGATAATTAAATGTCTTAACTGAAGGTCTTTATCTGTCTCCCTCTCTTTTCATTCCCTCCCTCCAGCTCCTGGCCTCATCCAAGGGCGATGGGGACAAGGTCCAGGCTGAACTTGGCCGGCTACAGGTGGAGAGCGACTGCGCCAAGGCTGAGGTGAAGGAGGTGCTGCAAGCTCTGGAGGAGCTGGCCATCAACTACGACCAGAAGAGCCAGGAGGTGGAGGAGAAAGGCCTCCAGAACCAACTGCTGGCCGACCAACTGTCCCAGAAAATGGTAGGTTTTAAGACAAATGGTGTGAATGTGAGATTTACAGAAAGAAAGCTAAAATCAGAGACAGGAGGTGGAACAGAAGGACACTCGCTTCCTTCCTTGCTGTTGGAAAAGGGCAGTGCTTCACTGATCCTTACTGCTTCCTCTCTTTTTCTCTCCAGGCCAGTCTGATGGAGCTGGAGGCAGAGCTGTCTCGTATGCAGGAAGTGAGCGGGCAGCAGAGGAAACGCATCGCTGACGTCCTCAATGGTCTGATGAGGGACCTCAGCGAGTTCAGCACCATTGTGGGCAATGGGGAGATCAAGCTGGTGAGTTGGATCCAAGAGTAAAAAGATGTTTAAATTAAAGGTCAAAATGTACATAAAGTGTAGGTACACTACACAACACGTAATAGTGTTTTTATTGAGTTTCCTGTTTGTCTTGACTGGAAGAGAAAATAATCATATTTTTTTTCTCCAATCGTCAGCCGGTGGAGATCAGCGGTGCGATCGAGGAGGAGTTCACAGTGGCTCGCCTCTACATCAGCAAGATCAAGTCGGAGGTGAAGAGCATGGTGAAGCGCTGCCGCCAGCTGGAGAACATGCAGCTGGAGTGCCACCGCAAGATGGAGGAGACCGGGAGGGAGCTCTCCTCCTGCCAGCTCCTCATCTCTCAGGTGAGGGATGGAAGACGTGGAATTGATGACAGGCTATGCGTGAATGAATCATTCCTTGTAGTTTGTTTCAGCTGTTTGTTTAACGACTTGTTTTTGCTGTCCGTACGTTTGTGTTTCGCACAGCATGAAGCTAAGATCCGCTCTCTCACGGAGTACATGCAGAGCGTGGAGCAGAAGAAGAGGCTGCTGGAGGAGAGCCACGACTCCCTGAGCGAGGAGCTGGCCAAGCTGCAAGACCAGGGTAACATGCCCACCACACGTGTACACATACACAAAATATACTGTTGACATAACACAGCTGCAAGATTAACATGCACGCTAAAGGAAATGTGGAATAGTTTAGCCATCCTCTTTTTAAAATTTCTCAGGGAATTGCCTGAAGATGTTATGAGGCTGTTGCTCTGTGCTGAATGCTTTCTTTCTCTTTGTCTTGTACCAGATAACTCCCTGCTTGAGGAGAAGGATGGAGAGAAGGGTGAGATTGAGGATGGAAATGTGAAGGTAAGAAGCGTTCGTGTGAAACCTGAGTATATAGATTAAAGTTCTGATATGGGCGTACTGCCACCCCAGAATAGAATACAAGCAAAGTACTTATTTTCAGATCTGACTCCTTTGTTCCATTTCTTGGTGCTACATGAGGAACTGACTCTATATGTTGCCTTTGTTGCACAGACGGCTCCTCAAACTCTCTTGCTCCAAAGAACAGATTATATGGCATTTTATATTCATTTTCTAGTTTCTCCTGCTGAAGCCCACATCTCTTTTCATTTCCAGCAGGTTCCTCGTCAGCAGGGGGAGTCCCACCGTGGCCTCCATCACCAGCAGCTGGCCCGCCTGCGGGATGAGATCAATGAGAAGCAGAGGATCATTGACGAGCTCACTGAGTACGTGATAATTGAATTAGTCCTTTCTATTTATAAATAATTCATTATTAAGTTACTGTTGATGTGATAATCGCTTATTATAAAAGGTTCTTATTATTGACAGTATTGCACACATCTTTTCATACATTATTCTTTGCTTGCACAAAAAGTTTGTCGAATAATCAGGTTTGCTGTACATTCAACTCTTGCCAATTCTTTCTCTTTTTCCTAACGAACACGTGTGCTTTTGCTCTACATCTCCAGCCGTAACTCCAAGCTGGAGATTGAGCTCGCTCAGGTTCGTGCTGACTTTGAGCGCCTGAAGAGCGAGGACACCACCAAGAGTGAGCGCCTGGAGGAGCTCTCGTAAGTGTTGTGGAGGTCCACTTTCTCACACTTGACTACTCAGTCTGGTTGAAACAAAGGTCTGAGTAGAGAGTACTTGATGGGAAATTATTTCAATAGAGATTATGAAAACATTCAAGTATAGAATTGATACAGTCCGCTCTCCCTTCAATTCAATTCCAGCAGAGGGCACTCAAAACAACACACAGATATTGCAGTACACAGAAATATTGTCTTATGTGTAATGATGGTTTTGCTGTTTCCGTCAGATTCCTGCATGAGCGCCATGAGCAGACTAAACAGGACTTGAGGGGTTTGGAGGAGACCGTCGTAAGTAAAATATACACCTCTGCCTCTTCTGAAACGTTGTCCCCTGCTGTGTCTCTGTCTCTCTCTTGTATTACCTCAGTCTGCTCTTCTTTCTCTTGTATAACCATTGTCTTACATCCAGTTGTCTTCCTAACCTCCTCTCCTCTCTGTCTGTCCTCCAGGCCCGCGAGCTCCAGACCCTCCACAACCTGCGCAAGCTGTTCGTTCAAGACCTCACGTCGCGAGTTAAAAAAGTAAGCAGCTCTAAGATGATGAGAGAAGGCAGCTTTTAAATCATGTTAAGGAAACTGTGTGACCTGAATACCCACTGATGAAAAAAACTTCACTATGTGTAGCAACATTCCTCTAATCCCCTTGACTTTTAGATTTTTAACAAAAGAGATTCACTTTTTGTGAAGACTAGTGGATTAAAGATCCAATTTAAAGGTCTTATGTAACCATGTAAAATCCTGGATGAAGAACTGGTCTCATTTTTGGCCTAAAAGGGGCTTGTTCAGCACATGCTACTGTGTATTTTAATATCTGATAAGGTGGAAGGTTTTGTTCCACCACAACTCTCAAGCAATTTTGAAATGTCTTCTCACGATAATTAGAGAGTTACTGGTATTTATGAAAGCTTCTGTCAGCCCTCATCTGGTGTTACAATCACCTTCTGCTTTAGTAAAATATAAAACCTCTTCCTCTACCTTGCTTTGTCTTTATTTTCTCATCTTTGTGCTTTGTCGTCCTCTCTTCAGAGTTCCGAAATGGAGCCTGATGATAGCGGGGGGTCTTGCACCCAGAAGCAGAAGATTTCCTTTCTTGAGAATAACCTGGACCAACTTACAAAGGTTCACAAACAGGTGAGAGAAATGCAGAAAGGATAAGAGGAACTGTAACTTTAGTGATGTAAACACAGTCTGCAGTTTGGATTGTATAAGACCAGGAGATGGTGTAATTGTGATATTTTCACTGCTAGAGATACAGCAATTTTGGGGGATAATTTGCCTGCTAGTTGCATAAAGTGCACAACAGGAGCCTGCTAGAGGGTGCATGACAGAAAGATAATTTATTGCTGTTTTGAACACTATTAAAGTAAACTAGTATGTTCAAAACCCACTAGTCGTTTGTGATGTAAGCAAATTGTGCTGAAAAACTAAATTATATTGCATCATATTACTGTAATTGCATGTATTTTTGTGTATTTATACTTCCTTGAGTATTTTTAAACAGGAATTTCAATTAGCATCTTAAACTGTAAGTCATACTTGGCAACATATTTTCACTCCTTACTTTGCCTCTTTTTTTCTTCTGATTATCTTTGATTAATATTCCAATTTTCCCACCCTGTGTCATTTCTCACCCCTCCCTCCCTCCCTCTCTCTCGCTCTCTCCCCTCCAGCTGGTACGTGACAATGCAGATCTGCGCTGTGAGCTTCCAAAGTTGGAGAAACGACTTCGGTCTACTGCTGAGAGAGTTAAGGCCCTGGAGAATGCATTGAGGGACGCCAAGGAGGGCGCAATGCTGGATCGCCGTCGCTACCAGCAGGAGGTCGACCGCATCAAGGATGCCATGAGGGCAAAGAGCGCCCTGAGGCGCCCCCACGCAGCACAGATCGGTACTGCAATCAAGCTTTCTCGTTTGATTTATGCTTTTGTTTTTGGACATAGTCTGAGTATTGGAATTTTCTTAAGTGAAACGTCTAACATGTATGACATTTGAACTGACTTTCTTTTATTTAACCTCTTTGGTCTGCAGTAACTCATTTTCCTCGTAGTTGTGCCTTACCTTGCATTACTTTATCATCCTGACAGCCAAGCCAGTGAGACCGAAGCAGCTGCCCGTCTGCTCTCCCACCAACCCGTTCTACACTTACATCCGTGCCACTGAACAAGCCAACACCTACAGCAACGCCCTCTTTCAAAGCAACGGGACACAGCCGAGCGCCGCCAGCGGCAACAGCAACCCCAACTCTGTCCAGAGCAACACGTGAGTTTAGATCCTTCCACTGCTTTCAAGCTACAGGCTTAAAGTGTCAGATGATGGCAGTCAGGAAGAGTCTGCACCGGTCTTCATAAAATAGAGCATCCTGTGGTGTTTGCAGACATACTGAGAGGTCATTCATCCAAACATGGTCATTTGATTAAAACATACAACTGGTAGGCTATTTCCTTTTATATTAAGTATTGCTTTAACATTGTGTTCCTTTTAACTCTTTTGTGATTTGTCAAATTACTGGAGACAAGTCTCCCTCACTTGTAATGCATCAAACTGCGCTCATATTTGACCGTGTTTTGTTTTGTTTTTTCCCTCTGTGGTGTTTTACAGAGTGTCCACAGCGCTGGGCTACAGAGCAGGCAGATACACTGGAGACATACTGGAGTCCTTCCCACTCAACATTGAAAACGGTAAGCACAAGAGCACATGTACACTGATTTCAAATCAGTTTTTATCACAAGATACTTGATCGTGAAGCATGCTGGATGTTTGATGTATTTAGCTCAGTGTCCTTTATATGCTCTTTTTTAATTTGATAGGATCAATTTATCAATTAATGATCACTTACTATTGATCAATGAAATCAAACTATTGTTTTCTTTCCAACAGGTAATAACGTCAGTGAAACGAGAGACATCAATGACAACAGGTGAGGACGTCAGTTAGCTGTTTATTGTTTCTGGTCACTTTAACTAACTTCAGACTAGATTGGAATAAATCAATTCTTGTCTTGTTGTTATCAGCTTACATGTTGTTATCTGTTTGCTAATGAGTGTTGTGTTTCTGCATCAACAGAAGTGATGTTCACTGTGGCAGCGAGGTGGATGATTCAAACAGGCATTACGTCATTCAGCAGGAGACCGCTGCAAGTTAATGCCATGGTAATTAACAGAGTACACCGAGTTACACACAGGCACACTTTAATGTCTTCTTTGTCCATGCAGTTGCTTACAGAAGCCTTGATGGGGGTTCCCTGTGTCAAGCAAGAGAAGACAAAGTCTCTGCAAATTTGCTTTCTTAACAAACTGCCATGAACTAGAAACCACTGGCTGCTTGGTAGTTAGACAAAGTTATTTCACACTTTGGAAAATGTGTGGCAATAAATGCAAAGCATATTTGATTTAAGTTGTGAAAACAAAGGAAACCATTGCGTAGGTCCTTTAATAAAAAACATTAGAAAATAAATTTATAATCATTCAACAGAACTTTTAACAGATTTCTGTATTCCTCCAAACGCTGACGTGCTTTTATTGTCTCTCTCCAGAAGATGACCAAACACTGTACCCGTCCAAGGACCCTCCCCTCCCATCTGCATGCAACCTGTCTCCCCATCCCTCCACTGCATCACTGATGAAGATGATGATGAAGATCTGTAGCCCCTATAGTCATCAAACTTAATGAAGCCCCTCCTACGGTGACCACCCTCCGGTTTGAGGTCCAGTCCCTTCCAGTTCAGTCAGTACAGGAAGTAAATTAAATCATAATTTGTTTTTCCTTTTTTGAATACAGAAATGCCTCTTAACCAACTCATCGATCAATCAATTTGTCACCAGATATCACTGATGCTGATTACCTGCTTATGTGGTTGAACTGAAACAGGGCTGACTCCATCCCTGATGACTTAGGACACACATGTTGTAAATAATAGTGCTGTATACTCCAGTAGAGGGTTTCTGACCAGCAACTGTTTGTTTGAATGCACACCGTCCCCTGCACACATCTTCTTCAGGGCATCATGCGGATGACATACTGTAGGCAGGCGTGACCTTTTTCTCTGTCGTAAATAAGAGCATATGTGTGTAACGCCAGCTTGTAACAGAAGATCCACACACTGCATGCATGTCGTGTAGCGGGTTGGCTTTCAAATATTTGCATGTTTCCTGATTCCAGTCAGGAGTTGGTATGCTGCGAGTGAACAGTCTGATCGACTTCGACAGATGTCATAGAGAGACAGAAAGAGAGAGAGAGAGAGCTGGTTTTCCCTAAACCTGATCATGGTCGCCGTGCTTTAGATTTTCTATTTGAAAGTAGAACTGGGCTGTTGTGTTAGTGTGTCTTAAATACTGGAAGAAACGACACAAGACACATCAGGGTCTAGTTTTAATTGAATAGAAGATGCAACATGTGTCAGGGAAACCCAGCCCAGACTTAACAGTCTATGTCAAGGAAACCTTTTGTTAATTGCTTTGATACTGTGATGTTGCAGCTGTGTGATGCCATTGTACAAGTCAGGTAATGCTGCCCACATCCATTTATTGTGGCTTTCTCCCTGCTTTGCGCCGACACCTTGTGAGTCTTCATACCGAGCCTTAATAAGAGCTGACTTCTCATGATGATCAAACTAACACGCTGTCATGTGCATACATTTGTAATTACTACCTCTAGAGCTACTCATTATATGCTTATTACAGTATACTAACATCCTTTCAAACGCTCAATAGGAACGGATCTGAAAGTTTCTAGAAAAAGCAGCAACTTTAGTACACCAATAGCTGTAAGTGGATTTAAAAAGCTGTTATTAGAGCAGTAGTTATGTTCTCCTGAAGTTCATTCAGACACAGAGTTCTCCTCCATCATGTAAAAGGATCAGGACATGGGCTGAAAAAGTGCCTGCAAAATGCTCTAGTGCAGCAGATGACCAGAAAGTTTGGGTTTATCACATCAGGACAGGTCATACTACGTTGATATTCAAATATTTTCCAAAAATGTCTGATGCTTGATGCATTTTCCTATTTGGTACCTAGTAAGGCTGAAATGATGATGATCCTTTGTCTACGAATCTAAAGTTACATTATTAATATACTGTGTGATCTAAATTTAAAAACAGAAGTGAAGTACCTTTTAGTCTGCATGGAATTTATTCAGTGATTAAGTGCTTTTTAATCAGAACCATCAGAAGTCCGATGATTAGGGAGTGTCTGCAAACCAGTCCCCCAGCTGAGCAGCCACCAGTCTGGGATGGACTGACAGAAGCTTGAAGTTTGTAGCTTGTTGTCGAGTCGTGCTGTTTTTCTTCTGTCACAAATCCTGACCAGCCAATCAGGATAGAAGAAACCAGCAAGTCTCAGGTGGGTGACGAAGATATGGATGTGTTTGGACAAAGCTTAGTCACTGAATTGAAGGACAGATTAGACCAAAAGTGTGTCGCAAAAAAATCTTCTATGTTGAAAAATGATAAAGTTCAGTGTACTTCATTGCATGACTGGACTTAGCCCAAGTAGGACCCAAGTATGTTCAGTGAAGGTTGTCTGATCCTTAGCAGCCTCATTCATGACAGGTCTTTGGCATTAACAACATCTCAGGGCTTCACATTCAGAATCACAGCCGCCATGGGTCATCACCACTGTCATCCTCATAGCGCTTAGCAGATGGAAGGGATCTACAGATCTTACTTCATTTTATACATAGTGTATAAAATCTCCATTCCAGCATGTGACATCCCAAAAAAAAAAATCCCTCTGGTCAGACCCTACTGTACGTGTCCAAGCAAACCCTCTATTTGACATCATGTTTTAAATGTAATAAATGAATCTAAAGGAGGGGGCACTGTGTAATATATTGTCACCTTCTGTTCCACTGTCTGATTTCAACATATCTAAAAATACATGTGCTATATATTGTTAATCTTGTAAGTAAAATAGCGTGCCATGACATGGTAAAATGCAGAAGAAAGGTACACGCTAACTTTGTTCAGAGAAATGTTTGTTTGATTTATTTCCGTATGCCTATACTGTAGCGTCAACATGATTATGTGAAGAATCACAGTTCTGTATATATAGGCCCATCACTATGCTGTATTGTATGTGAACCATTGTGTTGTAGTAAAAAGTTCAATAAACTTGTAGAAAGAAGTTTGTCCAAGGGAATCATTTCAGGATTGTTTGAATGTCATTGATGAAGTTTTAGAAAAAGAGATAGAAACATGCTGCCCTACTCTGCCCATGGCTCCACCTGGTGGACGGAGAAGAAAATAGTATTGATACCGATTTAATAGAATGAAGAGACACTTTATACTAAATTACTCCCATTCTTCTTTTAGCACATCTTCTTCCATGCCAAGAGACAGCATGCCTTCAACTCCCCTAATATTCTTCTTTTATAAAGTTGTTCAGCTTCATTTAGAGTGAAAGAGAAGGACGCTCTATCATTTCAGTTGTTGGTTTTCAAGCTGTATTGGTTACCCTATTAAATGCAACTCCCCTAAAAACTATGATCTCATTGCTATTAGTCACTGCTGGTGAGTTGGGTGCTCTCTGTTGTTAATACAACCTCTAACCTAAACCGGAAATTATTTTTTCAGACTTTGTTGTGAAAGGGACCTTTGTCAAAAATTGGGACATGAAAAGCAAGTCAGCTGTTGAAGCTGGAAAATCGAAATGAAACGGAGAAGAAAATATATCCAAAAGTCATCAGTGCACTACAGCTGTATCTCATATCTGCCCACCGAAGCCATCATGTAAGGAGATGATAGCATGGTATACTGGGGAAGAAACTCTTTAAGTCATGTAAGCACCAGTAGCTTCCCTTACTGCTTTACTTGATAATGGACACGTAATGTGTAAAGTGTACAGGGGAATTTATCAAATTGCAACAAACTTTAAACTGTATCTTAGTCAGGTGAAACTCCAAATGCATTTACTGTCATCACTTAAGAAGAGTGGGATTTGGAAACCAAAACCAATGGAACTTCCTTTGTGCCTCTTATAATAAGCTGCTCCTCATCGTTCCCACGAGAAAGGAAGCAGTGATGTAAACAGCAGCGGCATGTGAGGCATCATCTTAGTGTGTGTGTGTGTGTGTGCGTGTGTGCGTGTGTGTGTGTAATGTTGCATTACAGTAACACACGTTAAATTCCTAGGAGATGACCAGACTGGGCTGGATCAGAAAATGTAATCTGTTACAATGCTATGAAACTACAGGAACATGTAATGTGTCACACGATCAAATTCACCCACATTTTGATAAATTCAAGATCGAGCTGTTATCAGACAGTATTAAACGTTTCTGTTTCATGAGTAAATTAAAATATATTTAGCCTGCCTTTCCTTTAATAATTGAATTATCAGCTATTATTATCAACCTTCTTTTCTCCTTTATTTGCTTGTAATAATGTGATGAATGTATAATAAACTGTTTAATGTAACTAAGTGATTGATTGAAATGCGTTTCCTTCATCTCAAGAAGCTGCACATTGATTTCCGGTCCCCGCTGCGCGCTCCCACTGCCAGGGGGAGACTCTGCGGCACCAGGAAGACGCTGCACCGCCGACCCGAACAACAGGGCTTGGCAGGACCCCCTCCACACCCCCAGGTGGATATACGGACGCAGCCAGACGCAGCGTGAAGACTCCAGTAGCTGCTCGCGCTGCTTCAGCATGTTCCTGCCGGACTGACAACAGTCCCAATCCGGACACGAAGAGCGACACGCAAGGTAGAGAGCTCCTATAAGTGTGTAAGTAATGTTGCTACTAATAATTGATGGCCTATGAGTTGATACAACAGCACAACTGATCATTTATTAATATGATTTCATCTTAAAATGCTAAACCACAGACAGAGTGAAACCGAAGCTTCAATGAAATGTTTTGTGTTTAAAGTTGTCACATAGTGACTAATTGACTTGGTGTCAAGCTGACCCAGCACTGCTTGCCCTTTGGCGAGTAACTCAAAGTAAGATTTAATTGCAGAACGAAAACGATTTTAATTTACAAGTCACAGTTTGGTGGTTTAATGTCATGTGTTTCCGTCTTTGTAGTCAGGCACTTAAGTTGGTAAAGACCCAACGCTGTGCGTAAATGTGCACACATAACTGTAGAAAAGAGACATATCGTGTTTATTTTATCACAATGGTTAAACTGAAGCTGTAGAAGTCTCTATTATAAATGCATGTACTGCAGTATACGTTACTGCTGGAGATCCAGAATCTAGTCTGATTATGAATTCTGATTTTTTTTTTCTATCACAGCAGCTCATTTAGTTGAGCTGCTGGATAAAATCTGTCAATAATGGATTTTGAAAATGATTTTAATCAATATGCAGATCCAATCTGATAACATATTGACATGCTGCACAACTAAATCTTACACTTTATCATCAATAAGTCTGTGTGTCAAGGCTGTCTTAATGATGACTAAATTATGTTTTATTATCAAACACACATCAGCACCCTGAAGACTGTGTTTCACTTTAGTAGTGGATGAATTAATTCATGCAGATATCCTTTTAATCAGAAGCCAACAAGTAGGGGATACTCTTCCCAACTATTTGCTCTGCAGGCAGAGCAAATGAGACTGATGATGTGATGACACATGCAAGACAGTGTGCTCAAGTGTCACTCGTCTGCATCAAAATTAGCGTGATTGAAGGTCTGACTCCTCTTTAAAGGGTTGATATTTGATATTCATCATTGACTGGTGTTATTCTGCTTGGAGAGTCTTGTTACTGAATGAGGTGTTTGTGAAAAGGCCATTGATGTGTACTCTTACACCCATACCTCTGCAAGCTTTTATTTATTTTATTACACAATTGCATGATAAATTTTGGATCGTTATAGATCTTTTTTTCTTCTGGTGGGTATACAGAACATGACGGGTTTTTAAATTAACTCTTTTCTTGTCATATCAGTCTTCAATTATGCCAAAATACAATAGTTCAACATACCTTGAACATAAAGTAATTTTGGTTTGAGATAAAAGTGGATTTTCTTTGTACATAAATATAATCCATTTGAAATGAAAGAGGTAACTATAGTCTTATAACAATTTCTAAATTAGTAGGTGAAATAACGGACAGAAGATGTGGAGTAACACACATTTTGAATATTAATTATAATCAGCATAGATTTATTTTATTTTCTGTATTAGCTAAATTGAACTGAAGAATAGCTTGTTTCAGCTTCACAAATACGAATAATTGATTTTCATCTTTTAAAGAAATCATTGAAATTATAAATAATGCATAATATATTATATATACATAATATAAGATACATATATAATATGTTGGTAACCCTCCTTAAGCAATTTCAAAACATCACTTTGGGCTTTGGAAAGTTGTTGTGGCCATCTCTTATGATACTTGATTTTATAGGCGAAACAATAGGTTGACAAAGTAATTGATAGATAATCAGTAATGGTAAAACACCCTAAACTGCTCTCTCTCTCTCTGCTTTTTTCAAACTTAATGTTCCTCCTGTGTGACCTAAACTATTTGGCTCCCTCCTGAAACCAGCTGTTACTGTCGCTCCGTGTGGATGCGTCTTCTCTGCTGTGCGGGCAAGGTTATAAATAAGAGGCTCGAGGTTTTTGCATGTGTGTGTTGTTTAACCAGCTGCTGGGGAGGTTTGTTTGTCTCCCTCTCTCTGAGTGCAGGTGTACTCACTGGCCTTTAGATGCTCTTCTCGTGTTTTAAGGTAACCCCCCCCCCCCCCAGACAGCAGTCAGTGCCACCCTGCTTTTATCTCAAGGATTTGAGTCTATTTGTGTTTGGTCAGCATCACCTGTCTCCTGTGTTTTAGCTGTGAGGGACCTTTTGAAATGTACTGAAATGTAAATCTGGCCAATTAACCCTGAAATATTTTCCTGTTGTATGACAAAATGTTTGTCCTCCCTCTTATTTTAGCAACATATTTCAAAATGTGTACTTATTTAAAATAAGTATGTAGATTTATATATAGATGCACTTTGATTGGTTGTATATAGTACACATATGAGTTTAATCATAGGGTTGTAGTTTGCCGTACTTCCTGAGACGCCGAGGCTCAAAAATCATTACTATGAACTCCAGAAATCTCTAGTGATTTCAGAGTTTGGGAGGATTGCCTCCGTAGTTATTGCTTGAAAGTTGACTGAGAATACTTACAGCTGAGAAAACATTTAAGAACCTATATTTTGAGGTTTTTATGCTATTTCTGATCTTTGAACAGCTCCCCTAAGATAAATTATAGCCTTTAATTGTGTATGTGTATGTGTTCTCGTCTAGGCGGAGAGGAGCATGGGAAAGTGGCCTCGACATTGCGGGGCAGACCACCAACAGTGACGGTCATATATATACAGTATATATAAATATTGACAGCTTGATGATATCCACAATGTACAACATGACCTGGTCTCTTTCATGTACAGCAGTAATTCCCAAAGATTGGGTCGGGACCCATAGGTGGGTCGCAGAGATTTTGTTATGGGTTGCAAAATAAATAAATAAAAATATATATTTGATATATTATATATAGCTGAATATTTGTATAGTTCTGATAATTGTAGTCTACTTATTACATTGAATCTAATAAGAAAGGGTCGCGTACTTTTTTTTTTGTCGCATTATAATATTTAACGTGTATATTTTTAAAGACACATATATATGTATGTCTATATTTATGCACATCCAAACAATATAAAACTAAATATATACGTACATAATAACATTAACAGAAAAATTGGTTTAAAATGAAGTCCTCCGATACCTTTTATAAGGATCCTATAGATCTTAGCAAAGAGATGAACTTTACCAGAAAGTAAGAGTCTGATTTTCTCCAATCTGATAGACGTTAACACATCTCTAACCCAGTGTGTCTAAAATGTGAGTTAGAGATGATTTCCAATTTAAAAGAATTACATTTCCTTCAAGATGTTAAAGGCTATTGGGAGTGGCCATTGTCACAGCAATTTCACCATTGTTTGTTCATTCAAGTCAGTCTTGTGTGACAAGAGCGAGATATGTTTACAAATCTGATTTTATGTGTAATGTCTCAACAACTGTTGAAATTTGGCTTTTATGACCAAATACAAAAATACTGACGTTGCCATTATCCTCAGCTGTTCTTTAAATACAGCGCTAATAAGCAAATATTAGCATGCTAACCCAAACTAAGATGGTGAACATGGTAAACATTATACTTGCTAAATGCTAACATGCTGATGTTAGCATTTAGCAGTCTCACAGAATTGCTAGCATGGCTGTAAACTCTTAGGCTAAGGGAAATGCACGGTAGGAAAATGTGCATACGCACTGCCGCTGCAGTTTGTTGGTGATGTGATGAACGACTTTTTCTCCAGGCCTGCCGTGACTTGACATTGAAGGCCAGGGTTGCATGTGAATCATGTGCCTAAGGAACGCGCACTGAATGAGTCAAACATAAAGGTCCATAAGACCTCGCCACCAGGTCAGAACTGGGTCAAGGCTTTTGACTCACTCCTTTTCTTAGAGATGACAGTAGTTGGTCATTCATTTATTGCAGCATGTTATAGGAATATCAATAAGAATAGGAATATCTTGACCTGTATTGTCCGTCCTCTTTTTCTTTTGGTTACTTATTCTCATTAATCAATGTCCCAGTTTCCTGTCATGCCATCCGGCTACTGTAGGCATCGTATTTCAGTCAGACACATCCAGGCACATACACTCCGGTGAGAACAATATGTTTAAAAAAAATCCAGCCAGCCTCGCAGTACATTCAGAGTGACCCAAACATCTCGTGGTGATTTATGACCAGCGGGGTCGGCTCCCAAGGAGGCTGTGAGGGGTCACACAGTCAGTTGGACGGCCAAAATAGACGCCTCTCCTTCTCTCCCCCACTGGGTCGATTTGTTTCTCTTAACCAAGAGCTGTCACTGTAAAACAAGTTTTGAATCACTCTGCCTGAATATTTTGGGTCAGACTGTTAAGAGAGCCAAACTGTTTGGAGTTTTTCTGTAGCTCACTAATGTGCCCGTACGGGGTTTAGCATTGGTGTATAATATTAGCACCCAATGGAATACCGAACAGTTTTGTATGTCACATTGGTGTCACGACCATAACGATGACATTCCTGCCTGTAAGCGCTTTTGCAAAGTGGGTCAGTACGGGACATGTACAGTATATGTTCTTCACCAGGTTGCTTGTATTGTAGCTGTACCAAACTGGAGTTGGATTTAACTGTTTGGAGCTAGAAAATCGACTTTAAAGGAATCCTTCACCCTTAAACCAACCATTTCTTTATCAATTACTCACGCTTGTTACAGTAAATTCATTAAGAAAACTGTGGTTTTGTCGCATCTCAATGGAGAATCTGACAACGTAAATGGAGGCCAGGTTAAACAGCAGTAAAACTATATAAAAATCAGTTTTCAAACGCTCACACAACCCTAGGAGTGCACCAGTCTTTTGGGCTTTTTCAGTCCCCATATTGACACCTTGACTTTGGGTATCGACCAATATAGAGTACCAATCCGATACCAGTGTATAATTAATAAGCTGTATGCCTCATTTTGTAAGTGACTGGGATCATTCTTTTTTATGTAAAGAAACATCAGGCTTGACTTAAGTATTGCTTTCCTAACTTTGTAAAACTAAATGTAACAAACATATACAAAGGTACAAATTTACTGAATTGTTATTTAGTATAATCCAATACCAGATCGGCCTATTGTCACAGATACCCAATCCAGCTGTTTGAGTCGGTATCGGACAGATATGTGATGAGTTTGAAATCTGACCTTTGACCTCCACATAGACATTGTGCACTGTACTGACATTGGAAGGACCAGCTGTGGTGGTTGCTGCTTGGCTGAACATTTCTGCAGCAGAGAAACCATAGGGTTGTTTTCCATTTTTTACTTGTCTACTGACCACTAATTACAGACCATGAAACGCATAAACTGGCATGACTTAAAGCTCGTGTTTATTGTTTTTCAGATTGAGTTAGAGCCAAATTCTTTTCATATCTTTTCTTTTCACCAGATGGTTTAACAATCACTGCACCAGGTTACTGATTTGATGCTGCCATACCAGGCAGGCAGTGTTCTTGTATCTAATGATGCTTTCTATTAGAACAGTAAAGCTTGACAATAAGTTAAGACAGTAAGTTAAGTTAATAAGATAAGCTTTCTAAGTTTGGGTTGCAGTTGTCCCGCGCCAGTGGAAGCTAAGTTGTTTGTTGATTCGTTTACATTTGCGTGTTTTTAAATTTCATTCTTTATCTTTTTTCTACAGTGTGTCTAATAACACACAAGTTTAACTATTCAAAACGTGTGAAGTATTGTTGCTATGCTGCAACACATTGAGGGATATTTTCCTAATGTAGCATTATAGAGGGGCCCTGATTCACTGGTTTGTAGAAACTCAAAGACACATGGGGAAGAGACTGTGATGTAATTACTTTAATTGTTTCATTAAAATGTCAATAATAGCTTTAATAACAGAGGAGGTTTAGCTTCTGATAAGAGCATCACCTACTGTCAAAAATGTTAAACTTGATTCAATAACTTCCTGAAATCTTCAGCAGCTGCTTGTCGGTCCTCTTGGATGGGATTCAAGCTCATGAAAATATGCCTGTTTTGTTTACTGCCCCAGAAATGCTTGCATGCCAGAGAAACACTGAAGCAGCCAATTGCTCATAAAAAAATGTAAATCATATGAACTTCCAGTGCATCCAGCTTTGACTCCCGTCTGCTCACTGGAGGACATGCATCCCCAGCTATGTTAAACGCTTTACAGAATGGTAATGAGGTGCCTAAACCAGAGTTCGGGATCATGCATGCTTGAAGTGCTGTGGATGCTGGAGGCAAAAATAGAAGGCCAAGGCTCGAGGTACGTTTGTTTCCACCACTGACTGGGATTAGCAGCTTTTAAACACTCCGCTCCATTAAGGCTATTGTAACAAAGTATATACACCGACTCATGAACACATGCACGCCTTTTTAAATTCTCTTCTGACACAGTTTAACATTGACTGCGCTGCTTCCAAATACAGTAAAGCCAGTGTTGCATTCAGAGCGGCAGGCTTATTTTATTGGCTGGTTTTATACTGTATGTCTGGAGCTGTCAATGTTACACAGACATTCACAGTCGGGATAAATAGAAAGACGACAGGGAAGACTGCAGATACAACCAAATACCACCTGCAAATACTTTTTACGGTATGTTTTATGTCAGGTGACAAATAATTTAAATTGAAAATCCATGCTTTCTAAGCTGCTTTGCTTTGCAGTGCAGCGGGTGCTGGAAATTTGAGGCACATTATTTAGGAAAGACTCAGTTTATTATATTCTGACCGTTTAAGTGGCACTGGTCAACCAAACTGCTTTCCAGTCAGGTTGAAAAAAAATCTCTAAATTGCTTTTAATTTGCAGATTGTTCCCACTTTGACTGATGCATCTAGCTGTAGTGTTTGCATAACTGTGAGCAAACAGTGCAGCTGCTGTGCAGCTAGAATGTAAAACTATGTTGTGCATAAATTGTTGTGGACAGTAAAATGCAGTCAAAAAAATGAGAAAGCATCATACAGTAGCAATTAGCTGTCACTGTCTTATTTCAGCAGTGATGTTCGTCTGAACCTCGTCTAAACCCTGTGTGAGTGTGTGTCACGGTGAAGCTGTTGTCAACGTCCGCTAGGGTGATAAGTTATTGTCTGAGGTATTTTTAACCAGGAAAACCGGTTCTGTGCAGATTATAATTCACAGTTTACGAGCTGACAAAGAAGCAAAGGAGGAGGGGCAGAGATTTGGGATTAAGTAAAATGTCCTGTTTATAATATGCATGAGTGAAACGGAGCGACTGAGTAAGAAGGGGATTTTGAGAGAGAGAGAGAGATGAGGACAAGGGCGACAAGGCCTTGGCTGGGACCAGTAGAATCAACAGCTTCTCTCCTCTGGCAAGGACACGCTCGCTCTTCTCAAGCCTAATACCACCGACATGCTGTCACACTCAATTTTTTCTCCCGCACTCCCGCTCCCTGACATTTTCTCCTCCCATTCTCCCTCTCCCTCCCGTTCTGTGTCCCTTTTTTGGCTTTTGCACATTTGCCTTGTCCCCCAGTGGAGACAGTGCATTAACAGCCTAGAGGAGGAAGAACAAAAAAAAAGGGCGGGGGAGGTGGAGCATGAGGACAACAATGATCCACTACATAACAACTACATCAACACACATGTTTGTCCTCAGGCTTGTTCTCAACTGTAGAAGTCGAAGCAGAGGGCACGTTACTCTCAGATGCGTGAGGATACAAAAGTTGTTCAGTTGCCGGGTAAGAAACAGCTGATGTTTCCTTCTAGTCTCATTTGTGCATCACATCAGCCATTGCATGCACACAATTAGGGCAAGGTATCGTTTAGTTATGACAATATGATGCCTAGTATAGTACCTAATAGTTTTAGCACCCATTAGTGCTGGAACAAGTAGTTGATTTATCACTTAGTTGATAAAAGGAATGAACAAAAATGTGTCAAAGCCATTTATGAAGCTAAAATGATCTGTGTTGGATTATCAAATGTAAGGATTTGCAGTGTTTCATATAATTGTAAATTTAATGTATTTGGGGTTTTGGACTACTGGTCGGACAAAACAAGCAAAGTAAAGACTGTCCATGTTTTATTTTTTTGTATGAATAATTAATTTATTAATTACAAACATAATGGACAGATTCATCGACCATTAGTTGTGGCCACAGCACGTACAGTAAATCGACATAATTCCAAGGACACGCTGTGTCAAATTTGGTGCAATTTGGTCTCCTTCAGGGCTCTGTGAACTGAGTCTGAATTCATGCTCTACTTTATAACCAACCTATTTGGAAATGTATACATCCGCTTAGTGTATTTCACCAGTGTTTCTGACCACTAGTAGGCAGACCTGGGAGGGTTTTTTCAGGGTTTATTTAACTGGGGCTTCTGAGTAGCTGCCGCCTGGTTGTGTGATGCAACTATGTCATAGCAGGTGTATTGCTCGGTGTCAAAGTTGTTTGGATGAGCGGTTCACAGGCCAAGCATTGGGCCCATTCCGAACAGGCATGTTTTGCAAGGCCACTGCACTAGTTGAGGCAAAATGCAGATGGTGGTCAGAAAACAGCAAAACACATAAAAAAAGTGTTATTTTGTTTTACTCTTTCTTTGTGGCTTCCACAGTTGAAACACGGATAAACTTACTGCAAAAATACCAATGTACCATGAAAATGAGTACATATCTAGACAGATTAAAGCTGCTACAATCAATATATTTATATTAACAATTGATCACATGACAACTTGAATGCGAAAGGGGTCACTCGTAGTAACACTGATAACTTACCTGGTTCTGCAGATCCACTCAGCTCTATGCAGCCTTTCATTCATTCATTCATTGTGTTGGTTTTCAGGCCTACAACTTTACAGTTTTGGTTCACTCTCACCGCTCTCATAGCATTGTTTTCAGCTGTAGCCCATTGTACGCGATCTGCTTGGCACCAAACGGCAGACAAAGTTAGCAGCTAGCCAGTGGAGCATGTAGAGATCAAAAACATAGCTAATAGGTAATTGAGTATTTCACTTAATGACCTAATGTCTCTCCACATGTGCTGGGTCAGAGAGAGCGACCTCAATGTCAGTCTGTGTCTCTCTGCCACTCTTAGTTTCTATTTTCACATGACCAGGTCAAACATACAAGATATTCTTGCTGCTCTTTCACTTGTTCTTCCCCTCTCACGTCTTCACTTCTCCTTGATATCCGATCCTTTTTCTGTCTCTTTTCTAGTTTCAGCATTCGTCACCCAGATATCCTAAATCATGATGAAGAACTTTATAACAAATATGATTTGGTAGTGTTTCCATCCTTTGGTTCATGTCTTTTCAGCTGAAGTGCTTCTCCTGATGTGGTCCTGACAATGGTCATGTGACAGAAAGAGCGCAGTTGTGGTGGATGGTGGTTTTTGCTGCCACACTGACAGCATTGAGCATATTTAACTATTTTTAACTGACGTTACAACTTGTTAGCCGTTTGGGATCCTCACTGATTCCCTCCTGATCTGCAGTTTTCAAAAATTAGTGAAATAAAAAGTTTGAGGTCAGCACACGTTAATAAGTACAATTAAGCAGGAAAATACAATATTAGAGTGAATTAAGTAAAATATATTTACATGATGTCATGCCCATATTCTTCAAGTTGTGCCTCCTGTTTATTTGTACACTCACCTCTACACAGCCAGTGTTAATATTTAACTCTTTTAAAATGAAAACAGAGTAAATAGATTTATTCGACATCAAGTAGTGCAGCATTTGTTTAATACTCTTTAATGACATGTGGTTTAATTGTCTTTCTTTTCAACTAACAAAACACAAATATATGTTATTGTCATAAGTGTAGTTTTAAAAGTCAAGTAAAAGAAAAATGTTTGTTAGCTGTTTTAATTACAGACCCCTCCATCTTCCTCATCATCTTCCTTCAATCTGATACACACACACACTGAGTGTACAAACACACAGCTTGTTGGTATCAAGGATTATGTTCCTTTTTGGCATGGTGCTCTAATAATAACTACTATTGTTCCCTGTGTATGTGTGTGTCCATAATGTAAGAAGACGCCACAGAAAAAAAACTAAGAATTTGCACTTGCATGTACTTGCATTTACTGTGAGGCTTCTCTCTCTTTCTCTCTCTCTCTCTCTCTCTCTCTCTCTCTCTCTCTCTCACCCACCTCATGTTTGGTTGCTCTGACACTTTCAGACATACATAGCGACCGACACTCGAGGTGCTGCGAGAGGGAGAGAGCAAACACAGAGAGACAGGAAGCAGAGGCAACACAGTAAATCAGAGACGGAGAAAGGGAGAGAAAAACAAATCAAAGACTAAGTGCAACTCAGCTGAGGACTTAATGAATGCTCATCCAGCTGGCTTAAGGTTGTCCTCACTCACTCGGCTGTGAACGAGTGTCACAGAATGGATTTCATTTTGGTTCATCAGCCACCGAGCACCAGCAGCAGCAGCTCTGTAGATTACTGTCACTCGTTTTGGATTATTTCAGACACCGCTGCTGTTGCGATGAATGGGGATGACAGCACGCAGATCGGAAAATGGTAATATGACAATCTGCTCTGTTTATTCTGAGATGCTTTTACTTCCATCCTGTTATCTCTTTGTTCACGCAGGATTTTGTCATTTTTGTTTGCTGTAACTGTCACCTTCTAATCACAATTTATATTAAAACCAACCCGTCTAAAGGTGTTGGATGTCCTGTGGAGTTTTATCTTCCCAGCGTTCAACTCCTAATCCATAATTTTCCTAACATACGACTCTCTGTGAGATGACAGAGGAGGGTGAGGTACTTTCAGTTACTCCTACTTAAGAAGTTGACCTCCAAGTCTTGAGCAACATCTTCAAACAACTAGGCGATCGGTCTAATAACAGAAAATGAATTGACAAACGATTTGTCGTTGTCATTCATCAAGCAAATATTATTCAAGATTTGCTGCTTTTTTTTTGGCTGAATATCTTCGGGGGTTTGAACTGTTCCGACAAAACAAGTAATTTGAAGACATCACCTTGCACATTTTCTGACATTTTATAGATTAAATTATTAATCAATTAATTGAAAAACATCCCTAAACATTTTATAATACACACCTTTTCTCTTTTATCACATTTAGAATGATTCATTCATGTAGGATTTCCTTGTAACCTATAAGACGTGACAGTTACATCTCTGTCTCCTTCTTAAATAGTAACACGGTCTTTTATTTATTAAGTCCTGACAAGTAGTCTTTTATGTTGAAACATGCACAGATGTACACTGACCGTGTACAATTACAGCTCCCATAGCGCACACTGGCCGCTGCTCTCTGCCGGAGTGTTTTGACTCGAGGTGAAGGTCTCAGGTTACCGAGCATTAAGGCAGATTTCACAAACCAGCCACTGTACCTGCCCCCTTCCTGGATGCCCATTTACTGGCAAGTGAGTCATGGAGGAGGATAAACTATCCGACAGCATCAGGGAGGTGATGTTAGAAATCAGTGCTGTCGAATGGATTTGTATTTGGAACACTCAGTCTTAGTTTGGCCTGTTGAGAGTCGCAGCCTGCAAATCCTGACGAGGAAGTTTCTGAATGTGTGTGTTGTCACACCTCGGCTGCAGAGAGGGTGTGGCCGGTCGCACATAAAGTGGATTTTGTTTGGCGCTCACTCTCTGGGAGGATGTTATGTACAGTAGGGAGCTGACTTTTAAAATGCCCGCCCAGCTCTCCCGTAGGTTTGATTTGGCAGGATACTGTGAGTGTGTGCACACCGCTGTCCTTTTCCCGCCCTGTTTCCTGCATATTTGCCATGACGTTGAAGCCAGAGTCCATTAACCTGACTATTCCTGTTTGGGGAGTGACCTCAATGTTTGGGTATTTGTTCCTGTGCTGACCCGGTTGCACAGAGCATCCTTTTTCTCTCAGCAGAAGGACGTCTTGTCCCGTCCTGGTGATTCAATGGAAATACACGACAGCTCTGTTTGCAAAACTACAAATCATCACCTTACCTTTACATGGAGCAGACTTCTTTATGCCGTTTTGGCTATAGGATCTAGTCGACACCTGTATTCAGAGTATGCAGCAACATGTCCAATGATTTAAAGAACTTTTCATTGAAAGTAACTTTGAGTTGACGGGTTGACTGAGCTGGTGTAGCTGTGAAGCAGCTGTTCAAAGTGTTTAGCTCTGATGAGGGTGGACAACTGCAAAGTCTTAATGTTTACTCTCTGAGCAAAACATACACTGATCATTTTCCTGCCTAGTTTTGAGATTCAGTGCATCAAAGGCTTTCTAATAGTCTTTTTTAGACGAGGTTTTTGCAGAGCTGCACACATGAATACACTCAAACAGATAAAGCTTTATCTGATTCATATTTCTCAATTAGTGAGATATTGATTTGATCTGTGTGTGTCTGCACAGTTTTAGGCTTCACTGTGATACATTTAAAGATTTGATGCAATTTGATGTTGGGTCTGATTAGCATCACTGAGTGCAGTTCATCTGCGTTTTCATCTGTTTTTCCTGTATCTAAGTGATCGTTTCTGGTTGTTTGCTGTGAAATGAGCCGGTGTGAGTTACATTAAGAACAGCTGTGAGTTAATTACAGATGAGATGAGTGTGTCAGTGAAAGCTGAGCCACACTTTGATATAATAACACGCCTCGCACACACACGCGGCGCAAACACGTCAAGTCACTCACGATGAGTTTAAAGATGTGCTTAAAGCCTCGGCTCATTCATAATTCCCTGACGTGTTTTTAATGACTTAAACACCGGCCTTGCTGCCTCCTGACTGCTACTTTACAGTCACCTTCAAACCATCCTGCTGATCAAGGCCGTCATGATTAGTGTTTGCCTTCCGCAAGCTCCGAATTGCTGATCCCTGTGAAGCTACTAAATATACCGTCTGGCCGTCTCGGTGCCTCAGTGGTCATGTACAGTAGCTCGACACAGCCTGTGTTTATGTCCAACCTCAGTGTAATTTGGTTTTTGCTTGTGCTCGGATGTCACCGGGTGTGTTCAGGTAGAGGGCCACAAGATGTTGCACTCAGAAAAAAAACCTGCTTTGTACCATTTTAGTCTAAAGGTGCAGCTTTTAGGCTAAAAGGTACAACATAGTATCTTTTAGGGACATCCATTTCCTCCAAAAAAGTAAAGCCCTCCTTGACAGAAGATGGAATTTAGTACCTTTTCTGTTTTTATGCTGCAGATTTCCAAGCTGTAAATAGCACAGTAATAGTAAATTATTTACACAAGAAATGCTGAAAAAAGATCTTCCAGATTTTTTGGGCAACTTAAAACGATTGGATATTGTGTGTGTCTTTATCTCAAATCTCCATTTGGGCTGTTGTATAACGTTGCAACAATGTAGGGAGCCAACGACTAGCATTAAACATCCAAAGAATTGATTCCAAAATGAATAATGAATTAAGGACACATTCCTCTGGTTTAATCAGATTTAGGCTTATTTGTGATGTCAAATTATAATACTTTATAGTATTAGACATTTAAAACACTTTAAGATGAACCTTCTCCTTTTCTGATGTGTCGTTGGACACAAAAGGCATAAACATTAACAAAGCCATCGTAAATATGGGGCCTTCATTACAGTAATTATTTAGTTAATTGAGTTTGTAATTTTATTTAAAGATTTGTAGGTGTAATTCATCGGAAAACAACTTCAGAAAATGAGATTCCACATGTTGCTTCTTCACCTTTTAAAGACTCTTAACTTTTATAGGCATCTGGCATATGTTTTAACAAGGGGACTCTTCATCATCACACATTTTGTACCATGCCTGATGTGAGACACTTCTGTGCACAACTTATGCGTCAGTCGGTAATCTGTTAACTGCACAATTGAATTTTCCTCCAAATTAAAAAAATAGTTAAGATTCTGTGTCACTGTCGATATTTCCTGGTCAGGGTACGAGAGCTGTTGTCATTCAGAAAGTTATTCTCAATGAATGGCTCATCAGAGCAGCAGGCTGAAAACAGCAGTTCATCAGACGTTAGTGTGAGAGTCCTTCGTGCTGAAAAGACGAGCACAGATGCAAAAAGTCTCACAGTGCTATAAGGTTTGTTAAAACGAGGGATTTCAAACGACACACTATGCCAGGAAAAACTCCTTATAGACCAAATAGTGCACATTTTAGTTTTTCATATTGCTTTGTTGTGCCATTCAGAAAAGTACTTTGAAAATACTTCTTACAAGAGAAAATAATCTCAAAAGTAGCTTCTCTTGTTGATGGCCACATACTGTAGAATGGAGTATTCAGTCGCCTTTTTAAAGAGACCATTTGCCAACTTGAATGTGGTTGTCCAATCACTGCTGATGATAAGTGGAATCCACTGAAGGATTAAATTGCCAAGCTCGTGCTATATTGACAGACAAAGCTGATCTCTCCTGCTGCCGAGTCGTTCCGGCTGTGCCTACATATACCAGGATGCATTGCACACAAGTGGGGAGTTTTTAGGTTACACAAGCTCTATCGTAGTCTGATTAATAAACAAATTACACCCACACAATGTCAATGAAGGAAATATCCTGACACTGTACACCTGAGGCCTAATTGCCTCGTTAACTCATCGTAAGACACACTTCATTCAAACTGGACAGATACAAAATAAAACACCAAACACGTCTTGGTTAGTCTTTCCACGGATCAAATAATCACCAGCTCTGGTTTGGTCAAAATGAATCCTTAACTAACAGGCTGTATCACTCTGCAGAACTGCAGGCATTTTTCACACTATATCTCAACTCGGATAGATAATACATTTTCCCCATAACTATAAAGTGTTACTCCATTGGGACATACAGACAGCAGCAAAAACCTGTGCGCAGTGTAGCAGAGATTTCTTAGATTGAGATTGGTGGGGTGGAAAAGTTGCTGGCCTTGATAAGAATTAAGCTAATGTATTTCATTTGGCCCAAAACCCCCTGAACCTTGACTTCTCACTGACTCAGCATCTAAAATGATCCACCAGTATTTAAGAATGTTCCAGGTGGTTAAAAGTCACATTAAGGACTCATACTTCTTCTGATTTGTGCTCTAATGCGGCACAGCAGGTGGATACAGGTCAAATGTAAAGTTAACAGACATAGATTCAAACTTGAAAGTCTGACGTAGTAAGTAGCTCCTCCAAAGAGGAGACATAACTGGATTTAAATCATGTGTTAAAGGCACAGTGTGTAGCATTTTGGGGAATTTATTAGCAGAAATGTAATATAATATCCATAACCATGTTTTCATTGTATAATCACTTGAAACTAAGAATCATTGTATTTTTGTTAGCTTAAAATTAGCCCTTTATATCTACATGGGGGCGGGTCCTCTTCAAAGGGTCCGCCATGTTACACGGCCAAGTTTCCACATCTAAACACTGCTCTAGAGAGGGACTTTCCTGTTTTTACGTTACTTGAATGTGATTAAAATTATACCAGTCTGTCGATTAATCTACATTTTCAAAAGAAACATCACTTATGGTGTGAAAGAAATGCTGCCAAAGATGCTTTGTGTTCACTGCCAGTGTGACATCAGATATCTTACACCAACATTTCAGTATCTAAAGGTGTGAAAGATGTGCCATGATGACTGGAGTCACATCTGCTGATCGACATTGTTTTAACCGGAGTAGCTAGTTTCAGGACGCTCATTCCTTTTTGTTGAGGTGATTTTCATATCCAGTATGAGGATTATTTGCACACCGTCGTCTGTCTAGTCTTTTTAAAACTCATTTCAATAGAATACATTGTTGTTTCAACTTCAAAGTAAGACTTTTGTTCAAAGTTCCTGAAAAGTCAAGATGAAAGAACTCCTTCCTCTACATACTGTAAATCCATGTCTGTATATCAGTTCATCTTTGTGTGGGGAGCAGTAGTTAGTGTAATCCAGTGGGGAATCTTGTTTTTCTTTTTTTGCTGAAAAACCGCAGACATAAACGCAGGAAATGGATTCTTTTCATGCTTATTTAGAGGCCGTATCAGTATCTGTAGAGGCTTTGAAGTTTGGCCAAGTCACATCAGTTTAGCTTATTGTGCTTCACATATTTCTCAGGCATTTTGTGTCCACAATATTACACAGACTGTGGGGATACTTCATTGAACTGAGGGGGGGAGGGTAGTAGTTATACAAATAACAGGTTCAGACTAAATTCATCTTCTATTGAACTTAGTGTACAGTGGCAATCATGAAAACCATTATTGGTTTATTCGGTTTTCTTTTTCAAAACTCTTAAAAACACTGAAATAGAGATTATAAATAAAATGTGAATGTTTTCATTCATGCCAAGATTTAGTTTGTGCAAATAATTTTATTTGTTTAAAATGTGGCCATCTAATGGCACAGTTGGGGTCATCTTGTTGGCCTAGTTAAGGGATCTAAGATGCGAACTGTGTAATTCAACATCCTCGCTCAAATCAAATCATCACCTCTCCCCACAGTTCCTCTCTGCCAGATAGTGTCAAATAAAAAAAAAGGAAAAGGCCCGAAAAACATACTAATAAAATAATATTTTAATACTTTATCAGGAGAGAAATGTCCCACAGGAATGTATTACGTCACAAGCCATTTTATCACTGCTGAATATTTAGATCTTGTCCAGGCAGGAACCTGCTTGACACCAGGAATGTGTTCAGACTATTTCTGTGTCATAATGATACCGGACAGAGACATTCAAACTGTTCTCAGCTCCCTCACTGGGACATCTTATCCACAGTAATGTGAGTCGTCATTTATTTCAGTGACTGAGTGAGAGAGATCCGGGTGTTTATATAGAGCCGTTTGAATCTGCGGCAACACTGTGCTGGTCCAGCTCCATACAGTCCTCTCATACACCACATACTAACGCATAAATAAACGCATAAATAAACCCATAAATGAAAAGCACACACTCAACTAAGCTGCTAACTGGTAACAGCATTACAGTGTGAAACTCTTGTCGGCAGATATACAGTAACTGGTGATGTGTGTTGCTCTCACAGCTGACTCATATTACCAGCAGTGTAAACGCGCTCCAAGTAAAATTTCACTCTTATTTTGTAAGCACTCCAAAGGCTCGAAAGCATTCACATGTCCCATCACTGTTGCCAAGGGGACCCAACCCAACATCACTGTTTAGTTTTCTTCTTAAGGTCACATTCATTTAAATTCCTGCAATTTCCAAGCTGCCCTTTGCCAAAAATCCTAGACCTCCCTCACCAACAACTGAGAAAAAACACTGACACTCACTGACATTATTTAAGAGATGCAGGTGGTCATTGTCTTCAGGATGGGAAAGCATTTGATTACAATTTTATAAGCTGTGAGGTGAATTTGATTTGTGCTTCTAAGCCTACCACCATCCTCGTCCTCCTCTCATTTTACAACCACCCCATTGCTTCCATTACCATCCTCCTCCTCCTCCTTCTCCTCGTTCATGTTATCATTATGATGACCGTCACTGTGCTTTGTCCCAGCAAGGTGTGGCAGGACTGACCAGAAAGCTCTGAGTCACAGTGTTGTTTCTGGAGCTGTGGGGGCTGCGGACTGGCTGAGAGTTCTGCATTTTTAGATAATAATGTAAGGAGATAAGACAGAGAGGGTGGATGGCCCTAGTTGCTTGAGAGAGGAAAAAAACACGCAAAAGCAGATGTATAAGAAACAAACAATATGTACAAAACACAGAATATGCAAGACAAAGAATGCTACATTTTTTTCTTCTCAAAGGTGCAGAGAATGAGATGCACAACAGATAGCAGAGCTGGAGAGAAACTGAGCACTAGTGTTGATCTGAGGGGACATAACTCATCACACCCTAACACACCCTCTTCTGTTTCCATCTCCCTACATCCATGTCTGTCTTTCTTCATCACCACAGCTGGGAACCTGTGAGATCAGTGGAACAAATTTGAGACTTGTATCGATTAAATGTAGAAAGCATTAAATGTATGTATCTAAATGTTGTATTAAATGATTCATTACACTCGAAGAAGATTACAGCATACAGAACCTTTTCCTTTTACTTGCTCCTACACTGTCATTGATGCAATCTCACACAGTAAATGGCACTGAACACATGCCTTGGGGGAAAAAGGGCAACAACATTCATCTTGTGCGTCGACACACATGCAACCCTTCCTGATGCCATGTATCTTCTCACAGAGCCTCAGCCATACGTGTATATACATGAACCCCGAGGTCCGCTGCTGTGGCCTTTGCTGGGTGCTAAATAAAGCGGCGCCTAAAATTGGGTAGCGTGCCCTGGGTTCAGGTCAAAGGGAATGTGAAACTGTAAACCGGGAGGCTAGCTAGCCTTGAGACCAGCCATCACACACTGTGTTTACTTGAATGTTTGCTGTCAGGCTGGCTGTTTAATGATGAGCACAGAGGGTTTGTGTTTGTGTAGCTATTCCCTGAGCAGGCCACAAGGTTGAGGACAAGGCCTGTGTAATTTACTGTTAAAGACGCCAGTGAGATGAATGTGAATGACTCCAGGTTTCCTCTTGTGTGGCTCTACTGTACATTACAGGGGATTTAAGTAAATGCTTTTTGTTGATTATTCAGTTGCAAGAATATTAATCAATTACCTGTCATTTATCATTTGTTGTTTCCAGATTCTCTATTCTGAGAATTTTCTGCTTTTCTCTGTATTGTTTCATTGTAGATTAAATATCTCAAAATGTTGGTATGCTGTTCAGATAAAACAAGCAATTTTAAGACTTCTCCTCTGGCTTCTGGAAATTGTAATGGCAATCTTTGCCTATTTTTTTTATATAATCAATAGTATACTAATCAATTAATTCAGATTAGTTGTAGCTTTTGTAGGGATTTAGCATAAATATTCTTACTTCAAGAATCCATCTCATAAATATGAACAAGCTACTTACTAAAAGCAGAAATAATGATTCATCATTTGCTTTTTGAATTGAGGATGAAATGTTGTCTGAGTGCAGTGGCATGTTTAACTAATTTTTTTACACTGTGCGAGTGGTTCAACGTGTGAATATGTGTCAGTACAGCAGAGTTTATGTTGATATTATTCTTTTGAAAATCACAGATCTCAGTACATGGCAGGTATTCCTGGAATCACTGGTGTGACGTTTAGCTTTGAGATGTTACTGACTAAATGACAACTTGTCCAAGTAGCGTAGGTCTATATATACAGGAGTAACCACAGATCCCGGCCTGACCACCTTGTAACTGATTAACCAGAAGGATATCGAGCAAAGCTATTCTTAAGCCTCTGATTTCTCTTTTCTTGTGTTTTCAGAACCTCGATTCTCTGGAAAGCTCGATCCAGAACCTGTTGTCGGTGCTGTACCCTCCCTTTGAGGCCACCGCCCCCACTCTTCTCAGCCAGCTCTTCCAAATCATTGATAGACGTTATCGGGGAGATGCTCTGCGGTGCCTGCTGGACTTTCTGTTCCCAGCCAAGCACATCTTAGACACCGTGCAGCAGGCTGCATGTGTAAGTCGCTGTCTTGTTGACTGTCTATCGAGACATACATTCTTTACATGTGTTAATATGGAATAGAGCTGCTCTAAGATCTTATTGCTCGACTTAATTTACAATGAAAATAGACACAAATGTTGATGTACCTCTAAAACTGAAACCCTATAATGTCCTTCTCTCCTTATAGGCTCAGTACTCTGATGTACTTTTCCTGTGTGAGGGCTGGCCTCTATGTATACGTGACCAAGTTGTCGTCCACCTCGCTCCCATCAACCCTTTGCTACTTCAGCCTGGCGACTTTTACCTCCAGGTGGCACCATTCTGTAACCAATCAGCTCGCGTCTTGGTCTGCAGCCTCCTGGAAGAGGAGGGGCTTATAGTGGAAGTTGTCGAGGAGACTCCGATTGCTGAAACATCCTATCCTTGTATATTCAGCCGTGACTGGTTGGAGGAGATCAACCAGGGCCGCCATGGAACGCCTCTCAGCCAATGCCTGCTCGCCACTGAGCGGGGCGTGGTGAGGTTGCCATGGGAACGGGTGGCCGTGCCGGATTTCGTGGAGGTGCCACTGTGTGCTGGGAGTAGTATGGCCTCGGCTCCTCCTTCATATCCTCCTTTACCACCGCCGCTTCCTCGTCCTCCACCTCTTCCTCATTTCCCTGAGAATTCTTCATCAAATCGTTCACTTCCTCTTTCTCCTTCAAAGACATCTTCACCAAAACAGTATCCTGTAACTATTCAAAATTCTACTTTAGCATCTTCCTCACATCCCTCTGCCTTCTCTGTGGAGACCCGAATATGTCCAGCGAGGCACGGCATTGCTGTGTCACTCCGCCTCGTGGATGCTAGCGCAGCTTCTTCATCTAGACTAGTCAAACTGAAAGAGACTGAAAGTGAGCCTAAGCCTATTGGCTGTGTGTCTCCTAATACTTGGGACAGCTGCCTCACTGGGACCAGCCCAAGTACAGGCACAAAAACGAGCACTGTTTCAGGCACACGCACCCCTGCAAGTGGAGATACAACTACCTGCAAACGTGAAGATAAGGGTGTAATTGTTTCTGAAAATATAGGGCCAGATAAACATCAAGGTACAAACATTAAAGATATAAGCAGGAGAGAGCCAACAGGCCACACTGTTGCCGAAGGAGAATATATTGATATTCTTCAGGCAACTCTGCTTTTTAGTAGAGCTCAGTCAGCAACTGAAGAACAACAGAAATTAGAAGAGCAAATGCAATCGCATGCACAAATCGAACCGCAAAGGCAAAGATATCCACACAGACGAGCACAAATGCAGCCTAACACACAGACACCACCTCAAGCACAGTCACAAGCACATGGGCAGTTACCTACAAAACCACGAACACAAAGTCATTCTGGATCAGAGGCTGCTGTATCATTGACGCCCCAACCCGAAACCGCTCTCCACCATTCCCAATCCCATCACCCTCACCCTGACTCCCTTGAACCTTTTGAGTGTGTCCGCACTGTCCGGTTCTCAGAGAAACCCTGTACCCCGTGCATGAGGAGAAGACAAGGCGGAAAGGCGTCCAAATCTCAGGAGCTGAGGTGTCGATACAGGGACTCCTACCAGGCTGCTATACAAAACCCTGTCCCCTTTGGGCAGGAGAAGAACAGGGGGAATATGTTAGCAGTGGTGGAGGAGGATGGCGATTTGTCACAGTGTGACGAAAGACTACCAGAGACTGAAACAGTGGATCCATGGTGCAATGTTCAAGGAACAGGGTTTGATCCCGGGATGCAACACCAGTCTCCTCCCTCTGTCAGTGGAGCCACCTGTAAGGAGTCAGGAGAGAAGAACACTGTTCCATATTGGAAAAAAGGAGATACAAACACTGCCCCCTGTATGGATTACAGGAGAACAAATGTTTTAAACGTTGGCGGTCTACCAGAACAAACAACTGAAAGGACCACTCTGCGATTCAGGGAACCAAGGGATGCACACTCTGTGAAAACGTATGGCAATTTACACAATGTGAACGGGACAAGCTTGAAAGATCCTAACCAGTCAGATGTGATCTCTGCCAAACACCACAGATTACCGGTTACTTCAACTGAAATTTCAGCAATGAACATGACCCTCAAGCCTCGTGAGAGGCTACAAAGCAGAACCAATTCCACGGGAGTGAGTCCAAACTTTCCTAAGCCTCTTTCAGCACCACAGAACAGACATGAATCCATTTCAGATGGAAGATGTTCATCCCTCTCCACAGCTGTGGTGCACACCTCGGAGAAGTGTGCGCTGGTCATTGTGGAAGGTCAAAACATTAGAAGAAGAGAAAACACTGGCTCCTGTGCAGAGATTCCCCAGCTGCATGTGGTCAAATGTAAACACAGCACAGCCTTTGGATTGGTTTCACCCAAGATCAACAGGAGGAGGATGGTCATTCCAGGTACAAAGTAATGTTGTTCTTGTATCATATTCAGATCTAATTTGATCTTTAGCATGTAGGGTTCAATAGGTTGATTTCATTGTTGTTTACTAACAGATGAAAATCATCCTTCATCAGCCTCCTTACAGCTAAATGTGTCCACTTTCTACAGATGCTGCTCAGCCTGGCAGTGAGTTCATAACCAGTAGAAATAGCCATCAGATGGAGAACCCGTCACAGACAGATCCACCTCCAGCAACAGAGACACAGAAGATCCCCCAGCCTGCCTCTACTCGTCCCAGACCTGACCACCTTCCACTGGGATCCCCAGACCCCAGAGCCCACCCCCTCTACTTAGGAGTGGCCTCCATCACAGGTAAGTTAGTTTGAGAAACAGCAAATTACATCAAACAACAATAATAACAATAATAATCAATATACATTGTTTGGCAACTGTTCAAAGCAGAAGTTCTTCACATTGCATAAAAATAAAACACATGAAATATATCTGTATCTCTTTTGGAGATTAAGTCATTAAGTCACAGAGAACAGCATGTTCCCTGATCTTTTCTCTCTCTTACCCCTTCAGGCGGCAGAGACAAGACAGGCAGGGCAATAGTTGAGCTCTATGGACACCACCAGGGATGGAGATCAGCTGTAACCAGCCAAGAGCTCTTACAGATGCTGCTCTACTTCCGCACTATCACCAGGTAGCATCCATATGCCAGTAAATCATGAATGAATCAAGGAATCAACTAATTAATCAAATTCATACTAGAACTAACTTTCGGCATCTTTGTGGTCATGTCTGTTTTATTGTGGTCGCTTTTTTTCTGTCTCTCTGTATCCAGGAGAGAAGTCAGAGAAGCTGGGCTGATGCTCATTTTTGATTCAAGGAGGACAAATCCTCAGCCGCAGCTCTATAAGGCCTTGATGATGCTTCAGGTAAGAATCACAGAAAGAAAAGGAAATTTGTTTTTTTTGATGCCCATATGTGTAAAATATTCTCTGATGTATTTGTGATGATCAATAAAAGGGTGTAACTTGAATAAAAAATGCATGAATGTGGTTACGAATGTGGTTATGTGTTAAACTGTTGCAGGAGCAGACTCCCCATGCAGTAAATAGTTCCGTGCTGCTGGTGAATAAGGAGAACAGCCTTCGACCTGAGAGGTGTCCCGGCATCCAGGTCAGCTTTTTCATTCTTTATTAATATCAAAACGCCGCCATTGGAGAAATATTCCTGTGTGGTTTTCTATAAACAATAATTCATCTGAGAAGGCTTTACGCTTCATTGATCAGTTTGATCAAGGTGTGTTTTTAGCCATGCTAGCAGTGTAGCCACATATGGCAATGGCAGTTGGTCAGTGGGTTTTTGGCTCATCAGACTATAATATCTTGATAACACATTACCTTGAAAATGTAACATGCAGGGGTCCCCAGAGGATGAATCCGAATGACTTTTCTAATCCGTTCTGTTGTATTTCTAACTTCAAAGGTTGCTTTAGCACTCTGGTCAGGAGACTTGTGCCCATATACAGCTTATACATTGAGGATATGCTTCGTAATTTTGTAGTTTTTTTAAAAGTTATTTAGGTAAGACGAAAAAAAGTAGAATAAGTTGTCGTATGTTAAGACACAAAGGGGGTCATGCGGTGAATTATGACCTAAGAATTTCCCTGTTGTCCATTCTGTAGCTGTGAAAACGTGTCGATGTTACTTTGACACTTTTTGCCTCAAAGCAGACTGAAGTGGTGACATCCATGAAAGCCTTGTTCAAGCTGGTGGAGGTGAGTCAGCTAAGCTCCCGCCTGGATGGCACACTGTCTCACAGCCACTGTGACTGGATAGAGCTGCACCAGGTGAGACAGTCACATCAATACATTAGCTCCCTCCTCTGCACTGACTCTGAACTACACATGATTCACTCATGTCCACATCTTTTATTCTCTAGAAACTCTTCCCATTTGTGTCTGATCTTCATGAGGCATCCAGCCTTCTTCTGAGAGCCATCAGCAAGTTAGAGGAGC
The DNA here is from genome assembly GCF_004355925.1 of Anarrhichthys ocellatus. Classification (NCBI taxonomy): domain Eukaryota; kingdom Metazoa; phylum Chordata; class Actinopteri; order Perciformes; family Anarhichadidae; genus Anarrhichthys; species Anarrhichthys ocellatus. The sequence continues at coordinate 15,022,308 of NW_022280035.1, read as the reverse complement.
CCCAGAGGACAGACACTGTACAGGTACCTTAATGCTGACTGTTTACTCACGTTGCTGTTTGGGCCTTGAAAGCTGGGTTTATCCTTAGTTATGTAACTCTGTCTTTACTGGTAATACAGTACACAATGTGTGTGCGTGTGTGTGTGTGTGTGTTTTATTAGGAAAACATTTATTGCTCCTCGAGCTATATCAAAGTATGCTTTTGATAAATGCACATGGAAAACGGCTAATAACAATATTGTTGATTTGAAGGAGTTATTGTATCATCTGCTGATCTCAAAACGTCTTTTTGCCGTACAGACTTTGCAGCAGTGCATGATGGACCAGAGGACTCTGATGAGGAATGTCCTGGAGGACAGTCGATTGGTCAGCCTGCAGAGGGAGGGCGGGGCCATCCTGGCGAGGCTGAGAAAGGAGAGTGACCTCAAATACCCGCACTGCGAGGACCTCAGGTAAACTCCTGCTCTCATCTGCTATATTTATGTATTATGTACACCTAGCTATTGGCTCTACAGTCGTTTTTGGGATAAGCCTGTTAACACCTTTGATACCCTGTGATTGAATATACATCTAGCTGCTAGAAAATAAACCACTAGATTAAACATATTCCTGCCAACCACCACACCAAAAATACCTGGCTTAATTATTAACTTGTGCAGCTGCAGCACACTTCCAGGCTTATTATTTGATAGCAAGTGATTTCAGATACACAGGACAAAAACAAATAGTAGCCTCTTGTCCTTTGAAGTGGAAACACCATCATATTTTGAGATCAAAATGTAACCATAACACAACATCTGACTCTGTGCAACTGAAAAGCAAAAGTTGAGTTTAATTAGTTTTTTGCCACAGTTGGCTGTCCTAAGCCATTTTTTTTCCAGTCAAGCCACGTTATGCCTAAATATGCTGCCTAATCCTTATCTTCCAGAACACTAGTTCACTTTATCTATTATTTGTCTTTCTTACGTCTATGATCTGTCTCTTTCCCGTACGCAGTGATGCAGTGGACTCGGTGACCAGCCTGTACAACCACGTGGAGGAGCAGGCTCATGTCCTCGTGCAGAGGTCCAACATGTCACTGGAACACCTGGAGTATCTGCTGCAACTCAGAGAAGTGGAGGGACACTTCATGCAGGTACGTTTTTAAAAAACTGACCGTCAAATCTGCCTTCAGATGTTCAGATGAATGCATCTTGCGTATATTAGGTTTTGTTTGTCCCTGAGTTCATGAACACCCAGCGATCTAATGATAACAATCCATCATTTGGTCATGGTGATGAGTAGGTCAAATGTCATTCAATGAATTTCAGGATTTAGTATTTTAATGGTAAAACGCATGTTTTGTTTGAAATAGATTCATTTGTTGTGGTTATTGTCACATAAATCTGGCAACACAAAGTGTTACAGTTCAGTGTTGCAGTTCAGTAATGTGAAGAAATAGTGGCAGTATGTGTTCTTTTAAAACATATAAACAATCAAAAATAAGCATACAATCCTCCACCCACTGACTCTCTACAGCAGTATACTGAACAATGGCAATTTATATTGAATTCAGCTCATGCTCATGCCAATAAACACAACATATTTGTCCATCTTCCATGACTCCAGATGCAACAGTGGTTTCATGTAGAGGGAGAGCACCACCTGCTGGAGGTTGAATCAGTCAACAACTCTGGAGACCGAATGGAGCAGATCCTCAACAGCTTCACTGGTTTCCTTATCGAAGCAAATGTGAGTATGTTTTCTTGCGGCCGTCATGTAGTTATGTGTCTCTGTCTGTCCACCCGTCTGAATCTCTCTCTCTCCCTCCTCCTCCAGGATCGAAGGCACCACGCCATGACGTTGGTGTCAGAGGCAGAGCGACTCCAGCAGAGCGGGTTCCCCTACCCAGAGACGGAGGCGTTCGGGACTCTAGTCAGCACCTTCAAGTCAGGCCTGGAGGACATTCTGTGCAGGGCGGAGGCATCTGGCAGGGAGCTGCAGATCATGGTCAACGTGTGTGATTTTTGTGAGCAGGTTGGTGTAAGATAAATCATTATCAGTATTCAAAGTTCAAGTATTCAAGACCAGTGTGTAGCTTGTGCCCTTTGAATTTTTTTATTACTCTTTTGCAAATATAATTTTTGGCAGGAATGAAATTATGTTGCTCCAGCATATAGGTATGTAACTACTATAATGAGTGTACATCCTAAATGTAGAATGATGTAGGACCGAATTAAATCAATTACACAATAATGTAGCTGAGCAGCTTCAAATGCCAAAATCAGTAATTATTAGTGAACTAAGTAGATTATTGAACTATTCAACTATTCAAATACTTTTGCAGAGACTATAATTACAGAGTAGACCAATTATGTTGTTGTAGAACAATTAATGAAAATGTAGCATTTGATGTTGCTTTGATGCTCCTTTCTCTTGTGATGTAATCTCAAAATAATTAGGTCATTACTTCTCGACAGAGATTGATTGGTATATCCATATAATCTCATGCTGTTTTGTTTTTTCCACAGATATTTAATGTATAAGGCATGTGTATGTAAATGTATAAAATAAAACCTCTGTACTCTCCAAACAGGCTACAGCTCTCGCCAGCGAATGCATTGAGTACCTGGACCAGAATCAATCCAGAATCCACACAATGCAGGACCGTGACCAGACTACAACAGCTGTCAATCAAACAAACACTCAGCCAATACAACACCAAAACCAAGACCGCAGAGTGAGCACTGCATCCCTTTGCCCGTCTGATAACCACGCAGCACATGCCTCAGGCACAACCACCACCACCAGTGTTTTACTGTCAAGCAATGACACCTCCGTCCTCCAGACTTTCCAAGACAGGTTCCTCCAGTTTAGCCCAGAGAGATTTCAGGAGGTGAAGGCCCAGGCCAGCGCCCTGCAGGGCTCCAGGGGGATGCAGGTCTGGAACATAGCCTGGCTGAGATGCCAGGAGGCCAGGCAGCAGCTTCAGGAGAGGATGCAGGATGTGGAGGAGGTTTTCCAACATCAACCAGATTCTAGCAGCTGGTGTGAACTTCACTATGTTGATGTGGTCAGCACTAATGTTCAGATGCCGTCCTCCGGTGGCCAGAGTCTGGTGGTACAATCGACGCCCGGGCCTCGGCACCCGCAGTGGGGGGGCATCGTGACGGGAGCGGTGGATTTAGGGAAGAGAAGGCCGATCCTGGGCAGCAACAACACTACCTCAACGACTGTAGCCTGCTGTAACATCACACCTGAGGATCACAGTGATGCTGTAACCAGCCAGGGGTCAAAGGTCACTCCACAGTCACCTCCCAGGTAATTTGTTGGTACATTCATCTCCCTCAACAAGGATTTAGTAGTTTGTTGATTCGCTGTGACATTGCTGTTGAAGAGTACCACTCGTTTAAATGTTCCTGACACATTTTAGACGCTGCTGATATTTGTTTTTTTTAAATTGCTTGAAACCATTTAATAATAGGTCAGCAAGAAGAACAGAAAGAGAGACGAGGAGGAGACAGACGAGGAGTGAGAGGGACGCTGCTGCTTTGTCTCAGTCCCACACTGTCGGGTGCCAGTGGTTTCCATGGGGACGAGGTCTTGGAGCGAGGTCGGCGAGCCAGGACTCTTGCACCACAGGAGTAGCAACAGCGGGGTCGTCCACTCCTCCGGAGCAGAGGCTTCGACCCCCATCATCCTGCTCCCACCACGGTCAGCCGTCCTGTCGGATCCTCCAAGAGGCTCAGAAGTTCCAGATCTCCCGCCACGGGAGCTTCTGCTCAGAAGAGTCCTGTATGAGCGACCGGGGGGCTGCAGGGTGTAACGGGACTTCATGCGGCAAGCACTCCAGCCTGCCCATCGGGGGATATGAGGGGGCGTTTTGTTTGGCAAGACCACAGGAGAGTGCCGGCAATGCCCTGTAAGTTTACTACATGTTGGAAAATATGCTTGTAAGATAATATTTAGTGAGTTGAATGTCTTTAATCTTGTAAGTCTTAATGAGATTTCGTTTGCTCTTTCTGTCTGTAAGCTTCCAATGAAGTACTACAGGTACTGTTCTTCTGATTCTCTTCGCTTCTCTTTTTATACTTGTCAACATGGTGGATTATTGAACCCCTCTGTTTACAGTGAAGGCTGTCAATGAGATCTATGTATCGCATTAGGCTCAGTCATACGTAGGGATATCCCGGTAACATCTTTGGCTCCTGATAACAAATTGAGTCCTTTATTATGAAATGCAATCAAATTAATATATATTAGTTTTTTTTTCTTCTTTTTTTGCAATGTAATAGAGTTGCCTGCCTATTTATAGGCTACGGTAAGCGTACAGCAAACTTATTGAATCAAGTTAAATATGTTTGCAGCAGAGGAGCTGACATGCAGGATGGGGGGGGGCGTTTTACTTGTCTGTGGACAGGGGCTCATTCCCATAATTCATTCATACTTGGCATGTTTCTTTTCTATCACATTGCATGTGGAGAGAGTAAAATGACAGCATGTCACTGTATCATGTTCTGAAATGTAAAAGTGATTTATCTTCTCACCTTACCGCAGTGACGCACACGTGTAATCCACCACCCCTTGAAATCACTGATGCATGGCTGCGGTCAGACACTTGACATTTTTGCCCAGTGAAGGCAGCAAAACACTGCTTTTCAGCCTCTTTAAATATTAGTTCAGTTCAATATCCTTTCATCGCGTCACTTCTTCAGACTTAGAATAAATACAACAAGGAACTTTTCCAATATTATTTGGTTTGTACAGATGCAAAAATATAAAAAATTAGGTAAACAAAGGATGAGAAGATAAAATTAATTATTTGCAAACACTAAAAGCTAAATGATATATTATTGAAGAGCACTTATCAAATTCACATTACAGTGTGCATAACAACGAACGCATAACACACAATGATAAAATATAGAACATGTTACCAGGCAAGTATAAGGAAAAAAAGAGTAATGAACTTAAAATGATGAATGATTACGCTCAACTTCATTCTCAGAGCAAAGCACAGTGCAAATCATTAGTTCAAAATCAAAGGAATAATTATAAGAAAGCCTTTGGATATATAGATAGAATATAATATGTACTGTGGTTTACTAAGTGACAGTCTGTGTTTGAAGTTAGTGGAGATTTGTTCTGTTTGTGTCACCAGGCGGCTGCAGCGTGTCTTGGAGGAGCTGGTGTTCACTGAGAGGGAGTACGTGCGCTCACTGGGCTACATCTTGACCCACTACCTCCCCCTGCTGGACAGACCAGACATCCCCCAGGACCTCAGGGGCAAGCGAGGAGTCATCTTCGGTAACCTGGAGAAGCTTTACGACTTCCACAGTCACTACTTCCTGCCAGAGTTGGAGGCCTGCCAGAGGGAGCCCGGCATGGTGGCCCGCTGCTTTCTCAGACATGTGAGAAGTTAGATATTGTATATTATTTCTGTTTATAATGTTTGTATTTTGTTTTGTAGTTTTAGCGTAGTTTTTTTATCTGATTGTGTTCATCAACATTTTGTGTATTTGTCTTTTTCGTCTTTTTTTTATTGTTCAATTAAAATTACAGAATAGTCACATCCTACTTCTCAAGATGTGATGAGACAGAAGTCGACACATACAGTAGCAGGATTTCAGTCAAAGTTATCATGATAGATGATTGTTGGCTTTTTAATTTGTGTCCTAATATGGTTTAAATCTTTCCACAGAGTGAGAGTTTTGGCCTGTACGCTCTGTACAGCAAGAACAAACCTCTGTCAGACGCCCTGATCCTGCACCGTCGCCATGACATCTTCAAGGTCAGTTTACGTGTCCTGTCTTTCTCTTAACTGAAACAAGCGGGAGAGTTTCCCATTTGAAATCTTCTTCAGCAGATGTTCTACACCCCATTCCTTTTGGTGGTAACACTGTGTAGGCTCCATCTTCCTCAGAAACTCAATTCTCATTTTAGGACAAATCTTAGAAGTTGCATTTTGAAATCCGATGGCTGCGGTAGTCGTCACACACTGGGAGTACTAGGGTCATGCTTTACCTTTTCAACTTTACAGTCCCACTTTGTTTCCCCTCACAGAAGAAGCAGCAGGAGCTGGGGGACATGATGGACCTTTCATCCTACCTGCTGAGGCCCATCCAGAGGATCAGCAAGTACAGCCTCTTGCTTCAGGACATGCTGGCTCTGGCTGGCTCATACAGGCCAAAAGACATGATCCAGGATACACTGCTCGCATCTAGTGTGTGCACACAAAGTGTGTGTGGCCCGGGTTCGTATGTGCCTGATCTGACGAGCAGTGACAGGGAGCGGGAGAGGGCTGAGATCCAAGCTGCTGCAGACCTGGTTCGGTTTCAGATGCGTCACGGCAATGATTTGCTCACCATGGACGCCATCCTGGAGTGTGATGTAAGATATCAAAATGACAGGAAGGATATACCTGACACACAGCAGTTACATTAAGTTAACAGTTTTCCTTTCTGCTCTGCTGTACATATTTCTGCCCTATCAGGTGAATTTGAAAGAGCAGGGCCAGCTGATTCGCCAGGATGAGTTCACAGTCTTCTTTAGGAAGAAGAAATGTGTCCGCCGCATCTTTCTCTTTGAAGATCTCATCCTCTTCAGCAAGACCAAGAGGACAGATATTGGCAACGATGTTTATGTCTACAAGCAGTCATTTAAGGTCTCTAACACATCCTTGAATTTATTACCTAATAAAGCCTAATTACCCCTTGTTTTGCTGTCTAGATTTACAGTATATTCTATGTCACAGGTGTTTTCTATTATCCAGTTTTGGTGCAAAGCTTCCTAGTGAAACCAAAACATCTAACCACATGTATTTATTTACATCAGTGTAATTTCTGTGTCTGATTGTGTTTTCTCTCCCAGACGAGCGACATTGGGATGACCCACAACTCAAGTGTGAGCAGCTTGTGTTTTGAGATCTGGTTCCGCAGAAGAAAAAATGAAGACACCTACACACTGAAGGCCTCCAGCATGGAGGTGAAGAAAGCGTGGACCACCGACCTGGAGAGGATTCTGTGGGATCAGGCCACTCACAGTAGAGGTAGTAACAGCATATCTTATTTATAAAGCACTTACCTAATAGTACAGTTTACAAAGTGCTGGACAGGATTTAAGAAAACGTGTTTTTAATAAACTATATGTTTCAGAGCTGCGCATGCAGGAAAGGGTGTTCATGGGAATGGGCCGTAAACCCTTCATGGACATTCAACCCAGTGATGCTGCCATCTGTGACCGAGCGGTCAGCTGCGCCCTGCCTGGGAGAAGTAAGCAGCGTAACAACACACAAAACATTTCTTGACAACAGAATTTCAAAATATTTTCTTCAGACTGGCAGCAACTTAAGTGAAAACATTTTACACTCCAAACTTAGTAACACTTTATTCATAATACACAATATATCTGTGAATAAATGGGTGGTTATGGCTCAGTTGATAGATCAACCTTTTAACCACACGGTTGCCGTTTAAATCCACGGCTCCCACTGTCCGCATGTCGAAGTGTCCTTGAGCGAGACATTGAAACCGAAGTTTCAATGCTTAAGATGGTTAAATGCAGAGGTCAAATGTCATACCTGTATGTATGTATGTATGTAAATGATTATTGTAAGAAAGTTTAATGTTAATCTACAGGGTTCAGTATGTGTCAGGATTTTACCTATACACTGCAGGATCTCACACGACCATCATTCCTACTAGTTATTGATTAGATTTTATTTACAAAATGTATTGAAGATATATGGGCTAGCAATGTTAGCATGCTAACGTGCTAAACTAAAAAGATGAACATTGTAAACATTAGACTTCCTAAGCAATAGCATGTTAATATTGTGAGCATGTCAGTATTTTACTGAAAGCACTCATGTGTACAGCTTCACAGGGCAGCTAGCATGGCTGTAGACTCGTCTTTTTTCCATATTTATTTTATTTTCTAAACTTTTTTTTTTACAAAACCTAATTGTAAAAAAACTAATATAACAGCTTGTGCCTTCTTTGCTCACTGACCCAGCCCGTTAATTTCTCAGTGATGGCATCTATCTATGTGTGTCGTCAGTGCCTGTGGCCTGTTGTTCACACAGGGGCTTAGACTATCCACGACCACACTCCATTGGCTCTGGCAGCACCGCCTCCACCACCCTCAGCCAATCATCTTCCTCCTCTGGACGGGGATCGCTGCCCCCTGCTGGTTATCCAGGGAACCAGTCACAGGGGGCAGAGGAGACCAGTCTTGCTGTCTGCTCCTCCCCAGAGGGAGCGACTGAAAATGAACTCAACAATCATCATCTTCGTCAGCATCATCTTCATCGTAACTGTGAACAATGGAAGAGGCATCATCCACTGCGTGAGTTTAAAAAAACGTAAAATAGTACAGATGAGGTCCAGTGAACATTTTGATATGATCAACCTAAAGTATGACATTTGAATATGAGAAAGTATTTTTAAAGCCACTGCTGATTTGAAAATTATTTAGTCTGGCGCCACCTGGTGGCAGCACCAAGAATGACACCATGGCAGATGCCCCCACTGATATGTACCATATCTGGACAATGAGAAAATTGAAATGTTCGAATTCCATAATGGTATCCAAAAGTGTGAAGTAAAGCACAAATCTCTGTCTTTTTTGTTTCTTAAAGGGTCCGTTTCTGCTTTAGTGGACAGCACTGAATCATCTGGGGAATGCATCAACCTCTTCAGCAGCTCAGACCGCAGCTACCTGTCTACCATTGGTGGAGAGTTAGTGGACGACACCTCCTCGATTGTATCCCAGAGTTCAAAGCCCCATCCACCACTTTGTCGGACACCCAGTCTGAGGATAGACAGCTCACCAGTGGTTACCAGAAAGAAACCAGGTGTAACCCCAAAACCTCCACATCTGGCTAACACCCAGGTACAGGTGAAGGTGTAACAATATGACCCGCTTAATTGTATGTATGTATCAACTGAAGACAACGTGTCAAGACTGAAAATGATCTCAATCACACGTCGTTTCTCTAAAGTCGTCGTGGTTTGAAAAAGGTATGAATGTTTGTCAAGATAAAGTACAACACTCAAGAAACTATTAGCTCTATTAGAACAGCAAATCCCCAAAACAGATGAATCAGTATTATTAACCAAGAACTCATATGTTGTGTTTTTTTTTAACTATTTTATTGAGTTATGATATAATATTTGATATCTTGCATTGCAGAGGGATGACATTATAATTGGAAAATCAACAGAAGTCTAACGTTGGATTCCCTGCAGGAGGTAAGAAAGTGAAAATGTAAAAAAAAGAATATATAATCTTCATTTTCTCATCTTAATGTTGAGAAAAGTAAAACATAATCATCAACTTAAATCTGCTTTTAACCTGTCATGTATGTTTTTGTTGTGTTTGTTACTGTTATGTCATCTCTCTGCCTATTGTTTTTGTTTTTACTATTATATATATTGTATATTCTTACTGTTTTTTATTATCAATGGCTTCTGTTATTCTTAAATATTGTTGCAGATCATCTGACTGAAGCTGTTCAGTCCTGTGGGAGATCCTATGGCCACCAGACAGACATTTAATCCGTGTGAACAAAGTTATTTTATGTGGCTACACAGTCACAAGGCAGTCAGGTTCATCTGGTCACAATGTTTTGTTTTTAATGATTTACTGAAGCAATTGAGGTTTGATGTGTTGGTATCATGTGCCAGTCGTTCCAATGTGACTGTCCATATCACATACAGACTAACCACTCAGCAAGAAAGAAGAAGAGGGCACTACATGGATGATGTGGTTAACGGACTCATCATGAGACACACTATTTTGTGGGATCTTCTGTGCTGTGCAGCTGGTACAATTATTAATATGCAGGGATCAATGAAGGTTGCATTTATTATCTTCATGGAAATCCACAGCTTGTGTGGAAGAAACACACAGGACCAGCATCACCACGCATCCAAGTGTATCGCTCTGTGTGTCATGCTCCTTTTCCCTCTGTTAGCAGGCAGAGCAGAGCATCATTATTCTGTTGACAACTGAACCACGTTGTTTTGGTTACAAGATCACAAGAGAAACTGTTGTTCAAGTCCAAGATACAGTCCAGAGCTGTTCACTGGCCCGAAGCCCAGAACTAGCTGATGGTCCAAGTCGATGACCATAAAAGCATGTGGAGACTTGTGCATATACAGAGAAGTAAAATGATTTGATGGTGTATTATTATTATAGATGTAATTCATATATAAAGATATTTCTTTTTCCCCACACTTAAAGCGTTTCCTATTTATTTCTTATGGGCCATTTTTATACTGCTGCTGTCTGTCTAAACATTTGTTTTTATCTGTCTGGCTTTGAGATTCTTACAGTAGTCCTGTATTTAATAATTTATCAGATGGGACTGACCACTTGCATATGTGTGTTTTCATATCTGGATTTGAACTACTCTGTAACCCATGCATTTCATACATAGATACAACTATCTTGAAAGACCAGGTTGTCTACACAAGTGTAATTATTGCATAGTCACAGACACAGTAGATGACTCAAAGCTTCCAGGCAAATGGTTCCATATACTGATCAATGCTCCAGCTACACCCGCATAGAACATGACCATTACAAAAAAGCATTTTCCTGAATATTTTGTAATCTTAATAAATTATTGATGAAACAGGTCATATTGTCATCCTCTGTTTATTTTATTTTAAAGTCACTAACTGTTTATGACATGGAAGATCCATATTTTTATTGCTTACTTGCTTTCTTCCAAGCTTTTTCTTTTCGTTAATGTGTTGATGTGTTATTATTTGCTTATTTAAATGTAGAGGCGATTGTTGTTATTTTTTTTATTTTTTTTAAGATAGATTCTAAGTTGTGGTAGTGTGTGGTTTCTTCCGTTTTAACTGGCAGACTGCAGGAACATGAAGGTATGGTCCCAGACTGTGTTGAGGCTTCACTTCCTCATTCCACAGACACAGCCATTTCTCAGAAGGACAGCCAGATACTTATTGCAAAAGGTTTAATTTCCCTTTGTGCAGGTTTCAGTTTGGTGCTGAACACCACTGCAGTTGAAATCAGTGTTTCAGTTCTTTATTTTAAGTTGCAGGGGTATTTCACTGGCTAAAATGATTTATTACATTTTGCGCACAAATTTGATGAAATATAGACCCACAGTCCTCTGTTCAGCCTTCATCGAACTGTTTTTATCCATGCACCAATCAGAAAAAATGCACACTCAAGATGCAGTTTCCTTACCTTTTGTCAACTTCCCCCAGTAACTCAAAAATGTAAAAGTGAAAGTCCTATCATATGACGTGAGAAAAAGATGTTGCGTATTTTACTGCCTTGCAACATAAACATTTTATAAGTTGCAGAAAGGTTTTAACTGTGTGATGGGAAATTACACTATAGAATTTAATTTAACCGTTTCTGATTAATCTTGAATTATAATATTTGATTTATGTTAAATCATAAATTAATTGACAAAAAAATGTACATAAATCGTTTATGAAAAAAAGTCGCTAAAAAGAATCTGGTAGATGTAGATGTATTGAGTTATGTTATATTCTATATTATGTGACACACACAAAAGACTAAACTCAATTGTGAAGCAGCAGAAATCTAAAGGTCAGTGTCAAATTTATGAATAAAGAGGAATTAAGAGAAAGTGTTTTAAGTCTAAAAACAGAACTACCGATGCAACAAATAGACAGATGGGGGCGTCAAGATCAGATTTCACATACTATAAATACAAGGGCCGTTACATTGCAGGACCGTGAAGCTATAAGCACAGGCTGCAGCTGAAGGGTCACTTTCCACACAGAAGTGAAGGGGCAACAACTTAAGTGCAGACATGAGTCAAGGTAAGGACGAAGAAAACTTTAATTTGTCTCATATTGTAGGTCAGTGGTTCAAACGTTATTATTGGAGAGCATTACCTGCAGCTGAATATGCATTTTCTCTCTGTGTTACTTCACAGAGTCAAACTATTTTAAAGTGTCAGATTGAAAGTCAAATATGAAATGTGATCAGCAGGAATGGTGGATGACATTAGATACGTCAGATCTGGAGTAGAGTAACACTAGCGAATGTCTTGCTGATTTCTTGGGATTTATCATCTAGAGAAACATTCCTATAGGGCGATCAAATTTAGATAAATTCATTAAGTTATGAAGTAAAATTTTCACATTTTTTGTCTGTTCTGTGAACTTGTTAATTGATGTGACAAGTGATCTGTGTGTCCATCTCTACACACAGCTTTGGATATTGAGCACTGCGATCTTGACATCAAGAGCAACAGCAGTAGCCATCATACAGACCTGTGTGGAGAGCAGCGTTTGATTGTGAGAAGGGGACAGCCCTTTAAGATCATTTTACATCTGAAACCTGGCAGCAAAGGGATCAAACCGGGTGAAACAAGCTTCACATTCATCGTTGAAACTGGTAAGCGTCTTGTTTCTGTGTTTATTCACAGTATGTGAGTGAGAAAGATACATTTGGTGGGAGCGTGTAGGCAGGAATGCAAGTATGCTTGAGGATTTGTGTTTCTCTCATCTGGATTTACATTAAATTGTTACGTCCATTTCTGTCTCTCCAGGTCCGTTACCCAGAATAGAATCACACACTAAGGTTTCTTTTGGTCTGCGTGACTCCACTGTGGACACTGAGTGGAGCGCATCTGCCTCTAATGATCCCTCCGGAAACACAGTTAATGTATCTATCAATTCCTCACCCAACGCCCCCATAGGGGTCTATTCTCTGACTCTGGACCAGGACGGGCAGAAGACCAGTTTAGGACAGTTCACCCTGCTTTTTAATGCTTGGTGCTCCAGTGAGTACATAATGTTTTTCCTCCAAGTTATATATGATGATTTATGTTATGTCTTTCCTTTCTTATCAATGATCGTTGTGTTTACATCATTTGCAAAACGAAATGTATGTTAAAAAAATAAGATAAGTTACAGTCCACCTGCAGCTGTAAAGCATTGAAATGTCAGATTCGAAATTTCACTGTATATTGAGTATGGTCATGCCGGTCTAAATGTGTGCTCTGTCTGTACTGGCTCACAGGTGATGCTGTTTACATGCGCAGTGAGATGAAGAGGCAGGAGTATGTTTTAGCACAATCTGGACAGATCTACAGAGGAACACCTCAACGAATCAAGGGGAAACCCTGGAACTTTGGACAGGTACACGACATGTCAAATGTTATTTGTTCTTTAAAGATCAACAAACTGAGTATAATCTCTAAATTATTCTTCACTGTGACAGAAAAGAGCAATAGACTTGGCACTACTTTAGAATACACGTACGTTAATCAATCATAAGATTTCTTCCATGTAGTTTACTCTGATAATAATACTGTCATTAACCAAATGAACATGCTTAAAAATGCTGCTCCACTAATCTCCTTCCGTCTCATCTGTTTGTCTGTCTTTAGTTTGAACCAGGAATACTGGATATCTGTCTGAAGCTCCTGGATGAAAATCCAAAATTTGTCTCGGACGCTGACAAGGACTGCTTTGCCAGGAGAAATCCCATTTATGTGACCAGGGTGCTAAGTGCTATGGTAGGTCTGTGTCCAAGCTTCAGTAAGACCCTGTAGATGTTATTTAACCAGCTTGTGAATAGCCTTTATTTTAGCTGTGCAGGCAAAGATTACCATGGTGCACCAGAAAAGACCCTCTGTCTGCTACTTTATATTCCGAGTCCCATATTGTTCTGCAGGGGGGACCAGGGGAAACCATTCTCCTTCTTTTGAAAGTTTATCGTATCCCCAGGCAACTTTGGTGAGAGATATATGCAGCGAAGAAAGGAGTTTGTATCGTCATGTGCAGCTCTGATTCCAAGCAGGTGACAAAGAAGAGTATAGATAAATTACGAGTCTGTCGGCATGTTTTTCCTGCTGCAAGTCAAAATAGCTAAATGAGAAGTCCAGGTCTATTTCTACTGGTCCAGCAGTTGTCACTACATTATATAATGATCCCAGGCACAGCACTGACCATGTTTTTTTGCACTCATATAGTCAAAACTTTGGTATTTACACGTTTGGTCAGATTAACTGGTTGGCTATGTGTCTTCCTAATACTGATATCTGCTATGTTTTATTTTTATTTTTTTCATGCATTCATTATCTGGCATGGCTACATAATTGTAATGCTGATGGATGTCTTAAGAAAATCTGATATGAAAATTAGGAGTCCTTAAGAGAACTTAAGGCTTATGGAAATGTGTTTTTTCATATTATATTTCTGTATTTCTATTTCGGTTATGTGCTTTAGTTTTTCCAGGCCTCTGTGAGTTATTTGTCCCAAATAAGCCAGTGTTGCTGTCGAAATTGTAAACATCATTTAGGAGACTTTATCCATGAAGGATCTGCACTTGAAGTTTAGAAAAGCAAATGAAAAAAACTTTAAGCAAACATTGTACATATTGATTTAAAATTGAGATACCACTCAACAATGGAAATTGAAAAAAATGTAAATGATCGTGAAAAGTTTCATGATTATACTTTCATATTCCCATTCTCTCATTCACTTCTGCTTTCTGTTTATACTTGATCTCTCTCTGTTGTCTTTCCTCTGTCTGTGCCCACAGATCAACAGTAATAATGACAGTGGTGTGCTTGTGGGAAATTGGGGAGAGGTGACTGATGGGGTTCATCCAGGAACGTGGATCGGCAGCGGTGACATTCTGCGCCAGTGGGCAGAAAGTGGCCCTGTCCACTATGGCCAATGTTGGGTCTTTGCTGGTCTTGCATGCACAGGTTGGAGCACAGTATGTAACAGTATGAGTGCATGACCGGCTGTTGATTTAATCAACAGACAGTTTTCAATTTGTTGTGAAATTAAGTTTTTTTTCATGTGAAGTTGTTGTGTTTTACATACACTTAGTGATGATATTCACATGTCACATTGACCTAATGCCATTTAAAAGAAAAATGCATTACTGCATGCATGCATTTAAAATAATTTGAAAGATTTCAATCAACCCACTGCATGCCATCACTCACCTTAAGTCAGAAAATACGCAACTTATTTTCTTTCAAGAGACAATACATAAACATAACAAGAGGAAGACAAGAACAGTGAGATGCAGGCTAACATCATATAGTCAGTGTATGGGAGAACGGTGTAATTTCGGAGTGTGTGTGTGTGTGTGTGTGTGTGTGTGTGTGTGTGTGTATATACACAATTTCGTAAAAGGGTACTGACTTCTGCTGTATTGTCTCTTAGAGCACACTATCTGTTTCATCTCAGTTTCATCCTCTACTCCCGTCCACTGCCACACAATCCAACCTTTCTATCAAAACCCTAAATGTAGGAACTAAAGCCATGGCTTTGAAGCGTGTGATGATTTTATTGTCTTATAGTCTGTGATGATAGTTGCTATCTCTAGTATGTATTTGCTTGAGTTAGCGGCTGTGATGAAGTGAGGCTTTTCTCCCTCCTCCAGTGTCCCGTGCCCTGGGTATCCCATGTCGGGTGGTTACTAACTTTGGGTCGGCTCACGATACTGATGCCAACCTGGTGATAGAAAACCTGTACGATGAAGACGGTAAAAGAATGTCTAATGGTGATTCAATATGGTGAGTGTGTGGTAGTGATTATCACCAGGTTGCACATACACTCATTCATGAACACAACTGTCTTCAAAACATCTTATTTTACATTATTGTACTGATCGAAGCATGCTATTGTTATTTAGCTATTGTTTACTCATTTTTACCAGGAACTTCCACGTTTGGGTGGACAGCTGGATGACCCGTCCTGATTTGGAATCAAAGTTTGATGGGTGGCAAACCAGTGACCCAACCCCACAGGAGACGAGTGAAGGTAAACTTTGGTTTTATTGTCTAGTTGTTTGTGCTGTTCCCCCAAAACCATTATGGCCAATCTTGTTATAGCCAATCTTGTAACAGCTTGTATTTGGCATGTTGACTCATTTCGAGACAATTCTCCTTGACATAGTAAAAAGAAGTGATGTATCACCCATCACCACATGTAACGTTTTTCTGTTGTTGTTGTTTTACTATTTTACCTTACACAGATGATTTACCACTTTTTAGAGATCTGTTACATTTCGCCCGTATCAAGGTAAATCTCTTTTGCCATAAAGTGTTTACACAATTTTAGCAAATTCTCGTATTAAGACAACTGACTGCAAAACAACAGGTCGTTTTTTTTTAGCATACTTGACCTGCTCATTCTCTCTGGAAGTGATAAATCATCACAAAACATCTTTAGCATGAGTGGCTTATCTTGTGGTATCGTTCCACTTGAACGACTTGTATGACCTGAATTGACTGCTGAAATGAACCCTGTGTGTCTCTGGGTGTGTGATGCTGTCAGGGGTTTTCTGTTGTGGACCGTCCTCTCTGAACGCCATCAGGGAAGGAGAACTGACCAAGAAGTATGATGCCCCCTTTATTTTTGCTGAGGTGAGTTTTTGCTCAAACCTTTTAGTGTAACAAAGAGAATCGCTTGGACTTTATTAACTGCAATGGTTTTAATGAGAGTCCTAGTTTGAGGTCTTATTTAATAACGAGACCTGAGCCAAGCTAACCCACCAAACTGATTCATTTTGTGTTTTGACACATCATTTTAGAGATGCTGTTTAAGTATTTGTGTATATAAACATATCTTTTTTTCTGCTGTTACAGGTTGTGTCAATTGCTTGTCAAAAATTGCAACCCCGTTTAAATGACTGAATGTCTTTATAATTCATGTTGGTTCATGTCATCTCACGCCGTGTGTGAGGTTAGGTTAATGCCGATGTTGTGGACTTGGTGCGCCTGACAAATGGAGAGATGGTCCAGTTCAGTGGATCAACTAAATCTGTTGGATGCTTCATCAGCACCAAGGCTGTGGGCTCAGATGAGAGACATGACATCACACACCAGTACAAGTATCCAGAAGGTACTGCAGACTTCAAAGACTCCAAACCACACACCTATTTAAATATATTCAAAGGATCCCAGTTGCATCTTCAATGTTTTAATTATGTTTTAAGTTATGTTATTCTCCTTCCACTGTAATCAGAGACACACGTGTTACATACATCTCACACTGTATGAATATAGACACAGCCACCTGTATTTGACACAGGACCTTGAACAAGACTGTTGCGTTTTTCTGTGAATGTGACGGTTTTCAGGCTCAAAGGAGGAGAGAAAGGTGTACGAGAAGGCACAACACCACAACAAGCTAAAGCAGCGAGGAGAAGAGCCGGGGCTGCATCTCAAGGTTGTTGTTTTTTTTACTGTTATTACATATGTAGGTGGTAAAACAAATACTGTAGAGGAATAACATTGAAAAGAACTTAAACTCTGAAGTAACTTAACTAAAACGTTTCTGCAAAGACATCTGACGATGGGCACAACGATATGAGAGTTTTCAAAGCAGCACTAGAGCTCCAAATAGGCCACATCCTCTGTGCCACAATTGCAGGTTCATTAGTCAAAAGAACAGAAACATTAGTTATTATGTCAAAGGGAACTTCATCAAAAGGAATGCCAATATATGCAAACTGGCAAGAAAAAAGAAAAACGGTCACAAGTGGAAAATAAACAAAATTGGTATGACAGGCATACAGTACACATGTGGTTATTAGAGATGTTTAACTGGCATGTAGCCTAATATGAAAATGGATTTCATTAAGTGTCTCCTTTAGATAGATAGATGAATGGATGGGTGGTTAGATAGAAATCAAATTAATCCTATGTCTTCGCTGCATTAGCTTTGAAATTCAATTGACCGCAAACTATTTTATCAACATGTTCTGTTTCAAACATCACAGAATCATCCTGCTGATTTTTAGAAAAATAAATCCATTCGTATTATTGTATGATTTAAATCAAACAAACCATGTTATAATTCCCTTTTCAGATCAAACTGGCTAAAAACATGATCGTGGGATCGGACTTCGAGGTGTACACTGTCCTCACTAACAACTGCCTGGAAGCAAAGATCTTCAACTTCATGTTCTTCGCCGAAGCTGGTGGCTACAACGGAAGACAAGGAGAGAGCTGCGGATATACATCAGACAAAGTGGAGGTGCTCGCTGGAGAAGGTTAGCTTCGATCTTAGTGCAAACGCTTAACACCACCATCTGTCACAATCCCTTGCTCATGCTGAAATTGCGTTAAAATGGTTTGATTACCTAATTAATATGTGCATAATGTATATGTTTTGTTTTAGAAAAACGTCTGTCCCTAAAGCTGAAGTATGAACGTTATGGATCAGTGATCAGCCCTGACAGGCTGATCAAGCTGTCAGCTATCACCATCGACAAGCAGATGACACATTACCATAAGGCTGAGAAGACCATTGTGCTGGACGAGCCACAGATGGAGGTCAAGGTATGTGCAATGGATAGGTGAAAGAAACGTATTCATGAGCAATAAAAATACTCTCTCGTCTTACATTTTTTAAAAACCTATTGCGAATAAATAAATAATTTTACATCGTGGCCAAAACGGAACATTAGTACTATTTTGTTGTTTCACTAATGGTTTTGTGGGCCTGTCAGTGGTGTCGCTCTAACCTTCTGTTGCAAAGATGGACTTTCTAATTCCTAAAGCCACAAATCTCTCACATGGAATAAAGTGATAGATCTATAGATATCTCTTATTGTACTTTTTGTGACTTAAAAACTTAAATCCTGTCCTTTGTGTTAAGTCATTTCTATTCAGCTTTGACATAAACCAATGTACAGTATATCATTACGTTGCAAAACAACTGAAATACCCAAACTTACATTTTTACATGTGTCAGGAGGGTATTGAACCAGCCTTGCTCAGGGATCAGAGAAAAGTTTAGATTTAACTAGAAATCATTGTATTTCCTGTCATCATGTATTGTAACTCAGTCACAGATTTATTATGACATCATTTTAATCATAATACAACCTCTCACATCATGAAACCTGTTCATCTGAACACCTCACTGCAGCTGGTGGGAGAAGCCACGGTGAACCAGTTCATGACGGCAGAGCTGACCATGTCAAACCCTTTACCAGAGCCGCTGCAGGACTGCAGCTTCACCGTAGAGGGGGTCGGCCTCACTGACGGCAAACCCATAACAGCGAGGTACGTCAACTCCATCCCAACTGTTATGAGTGGATTTATATCTAAATTATTTCTTTTAGCATTTCTATGCTCTCTTTTCTTCTTTGTGTGTTTAATTGCTCCCATCACCGTTTATTTACAGTTTGTACAAAAACTCAAATGCACCTAAAATGACAGTGAACTTTCCCGATAACTCACACGTAATTATTCCTATTTCAGTAATGAAATGTTTCTTACAGCCAAGTATAAGAAGCTGTCTTGTGATTTGTATAGTGATTTATTTGCTGGTGATGCTCATTGTGTATAATTATTGCAGGATTGGAACTGTGGGCACTTTGCAGGAAGCCAAGGCCAGCGTTGAGTTCAGTCCCACCAGGGCCGGCTCCAGTGTGCTGCTGGTGAACTTTGACAGTGACAAACTGAAAAACATCAATAGCGCCATCAATGTTGTTGTGAAGGAATGAGCAGCTGCCAAAGTCTAACAACAGTAACTGCTTTTTTCTTTATTTTGTTGATTAATCTGACTACAGTAGGTGAGATTACACTGTATATTTTTGAATCCACTTATCTATGTGTTGTACTAGAACATACCGTACTATTATACTACACACAGTAAAAGTATTTTCTTGAGTAATGTCATTATGAAACACAATGATCCATATCCATCTGTTATTATGAGTGTCTGTAGAAGGTTACAATATCATTATTAGAGTTTTCCTCTTGATTTGATGACATTTAAATGTATCAATAAAGCCACTGCTACCAAAGCTGTGAGTAGAGCTTTTGTTTGTTGAAGAGAGCAGTAGTTCCTTCAACAGGAATCATTTTGTCATTGATGATGAAGAAAGACGACAAATACAATTTTGCCAAATACAAATCTTGGTGTTATTTGTTGTCTTGTGGTGCGTTTGTGTACCTGCACACGGAGTTAAAATAAACCCGATATAATTGGGTTGAGTGGTCTTCTCTGTTATCATTTATACTGTATTATCTTTCAGGACGGCTGTCACTTGGATGGGTTTCATCAGTCACACTGATTGGCTCCTGCTTCATGTTCTAAAGTCACAGAAAGTTCTGACATTAGGGGTAATTCTAACACACCAGTACCAAATACGTTTTGTCACCGCACCTTTTGACTTTAATGATTACATCCACCTTGGTTTCACACTGCTGAAGCTGCTGTGAATCACATTGTTCCACGCCGTTTGAAATATGTTGTGGTTCCAATCAATCTGAGAGTTCCCTGTAAAGAATCTGCTGCATGATTCCTCGCCTGAGCTTGTTGCATCAGCAGGAGCAGCGACTGTAATCTCACCGGCAGCAGGAGCCGTGATTGGCTTCTGAAAGCTTGATCAAAAAGAGAAAGTAAACCATTTTTATTAAGTTTTATAAAACTTCTTGAAATATTTTTTTTCGGTATACAGACAATTGAAAATCAAATATGAGCTAAACAAATAATACATGATGTTCAGGCTTTGACAGAGAACGGTTAAGTGAATCATATGAAACTGTTTGTACCAAAAATGATGTGGGGAATAAGCCACGACTCATATCCTTAACATATACATTTCAGGGATATGGTTTGTGTCCTCATTTTAAAAAAAAGAAACATGAGAAAGGGCGTGAAGGGGTGAATTTGTTGCTGCTTCTCTTCAGTAAAATACTTCATCACTGAGCGTCTACACACGAGTAGGGCTCAGCAATATGTATAAATTAGTATTCACCATTTTAATACTAATTGTGAGAATTGAATTTAATTGTGAATCCTTAAACGGTCCACTTCACTTTACATCCAATGTTTGTTTTTTTTATACCAAAACACGTAATATAAAAGGTCTTCATCTGGTCTACTTATCTTGATGTTTCTTTATTTCTACATTGCCCAGCTCTGCATACTAAAACTGAATATTTAATACTTTGTAGTTTTTTCTCATCCGTTCTTGTAGATATTGTATTTCGGAGTTTTAGGGTTTGATTCTATTAAAGACCAGATAGTCTGTTGGAAAGCAAACAATCTCGTTTTGAAATGTTTACTCAATCTTCCAGGATTTATTTGTAAAACTCAAACCTTGTCCAGTACACACATATAACAGAATTATCTCAAGCATCTGTCCAAATGAATGCATGAAAACAAATGGGAACTTTGAATCACAAAGTTGAAGTCTGTAAACGAGAAAAGCGCTCGCAAACAGGGGGGGGGGGCACGAAAACCAAGGCATGTCTATTGTCTTTTACTACGAGGACGAAACCTATTTAATCACCGTCTCTATGAAGTGTTACTGAAATGAGTGTGCCCACTAGAAACTGTTGACCACATGCCTTCATGAAGCAACATGCACTGAACACAATCTGATGATATCTTCTCTAATTATACAAACACATCGAGACCGCCTATGGGTCAATAAAAAAGCCACCAACTGAAAACCAAAAAAAATAAAACTAATGAATGGTACATCCTCTTCACAGTGTAGTCACAACCTCGGAGAACTGTGAGAGCAAATGGCATACCTTTGCTCACAGAATCCACAATACACCACGCAGGAAGACACTTTGATTGACACGTCCTTACAGCCAACATGTATGTCTGTCTAAGCGTTGCTTCTTTACCCCGCCCCTCCTCCTAAAAAAAAAAAAAAAGTAAAAACAATCAGGAAACAAACTCGTTCTAAGCTGGTGGAGTGGAATCCTTGTCGATCGAGCAAGTGCTGGAAAGATCCAGGCCAACAGAGTCTCTGTTCTCCTCTGCAGAGCATTTTGATTTCACCAAACCTTGCTTCTAGCGTCCCTTCCTCACTCTTGTCTTGCACGATTGCCGAGGGAGGTTTGACCACATGTGCACTCTGACCTAGTGACACAGCTGGGATTGTTCTGTGAATCAACCATGTGGCTGGGTTTGGGTCGGGGAGGGGCATGTGGGTGGTTTTTCTGGGCGAATGCCCTCTCAGTCGGTGGAGAAGAGATCTCCGGCCGAGGGCAGTGGGGCCAGACCCCCGGTCACGTTGGGCAGGAGGGAGAGGTCAGGGAGACTCTGGATGTGGGACTTTAGCTCTTTCCTAACTTGGGTCACTCTCGCCAGTTTCTGCTTATACTCCTGCAGAGGACAAGACGACACAAATGATTACTGATTTACGAATAACAGTTATCACAATATTCTCTCAAAATGTTTTGTAACTTTTGCTTTCTGGCCTGTTTGAAGCACATTTTGGTCACAGACTGTGGTTTTAGAAGACAATTAAGATGCATTACAACTCGGGTCTTATGCGTCTAGTTTTGGCCGTCAGTTCTGAAATCTGGGAACACGTACGGGCATACAAGCAGTCAGATGATCAGACCAGCTGTAAACACGCTGGATTAACTCAACTGATGTCTGACTTTTCTTTGTTATTAATGTTGCCATGTATCCAGATGTCAACAATAATGGTGAGTACAATGATTCTACAGAAAGGAATTATGGCCAAAAGTATGAAAATAGCAAATAAACATAATGTGTAATACACCAGAATTTAAATTGCACATTTCATTTGGTATCAGAAAAAAGTATTAATCTGTGAAGGAGCAACTTTAACACAAACGGATTCGGACAGAGATCACTGTTTCAGTTCATGCTACACTGTTACTCTGCTGCGTCTTGCCTCTAGTTTCTTTTCTCTCTCCATGAGCGCCTCCCTCTGGCTGTTGATGTACTCCGTCAGCATGCGAGCCAGCTGCCTCCGGTCCTCCAGCTCTGCAGCCAGTCGGCCGTTGTACTCCGCCAGCAGCAAACACGCTTCGTCCACCGTCTTCGACAGCTTGTCTGCTGCCTCCTTGTCTAGATTGGTGTCAAAGTGGCTTGTTAAGGTCACAGAGTATGACATTTATTTTCCATTTCATTTCACTTATATTTAGTACTGTATAGCTTCTCTATTGGTCAGCATGTGTTGTTTTATAAGCAGTATCTATAAATGTTCTAAATAAAACTAGTATTATTACTGTAATGTGGACACAATGACATTGTACAGGATATTGCTGTACTACACTTACTGACTATAAGAAGAGTTTATTAGAACATGTCTTAGTAAAATAGTCCAAGAACAAAGTATTTCTTATCAAGCTGAGCTCTCAGGTCTTACCACCGATTTGCTCCAGCAGGGAAACGTCCTGGACTTCCTGCGGCAGCGAGGCGATCTTCTGACGAACTGCTGCGTCGCCTGATGCAGCATTCTCCAAGTCCTGAAGGGCTTTCACCAGCTCCTCCGTCTGAACGCGGGTTAGAGTGTGTTTAAAAGGAATAGCAGTGAAACAAGCAACATTTTACTTGTGAAGGAGGATTCGTTTTTTGTAGTTTGTGCAATATTGGCTTCCTACCAGCTGAGTTGCGGACATGTCTGCGTTATGAGGGGAGGTGTGGCTTCTGTAGTCGTCATCTTCATCGTCTTCTTCTTCTTCTTGGATCTTCTGATAGCTTCGTTTCACAGCCTTCTTCTCTTCTGCGGGGTCAAGTTTAGAAACCAAGCAACAGAAAAAACACCGACACTTTCAATGTCACTAAATAATGTACATGAGACAAAAAGTAGCCTATTCACAACACCAATACTTGTTTAACTTTTTATATTTTTATAAATATATTAATTGAATTGAATTTGAGTTTAGTCACCATTTAGACATTTTTAAATTACGTAATTCAACATTCAAATCACTTCTGACGAAAAGGGAAAAGTTAGTTCTGTCAAAGTGTCCGACAATATGTACGAATATTTCTGTTATAATGTGTGATACGGATCAGTATAAATATTTCATGAGCTGCTTTTAATAATAAGTATCTATATCATTATCTCGGCCCTTGTTTCATCACCCTCCAATGACAATGAGTGTCTTTATTCATCTACTGATCTAATATGCCAATATATAATATAATGCCAATATAGTTTGGATGTAGCCTTACAACAATGAAACGAGTGTGTTGACCAAAATTTATTAACCCATAATCTAGTAAAACTTTGATTTGTAAGTGCTTATTTTAAAGCAAATTTGATGAGTGTGAGCGAGAGAGAGCAAGACCTGCAGCCTTGTAGGTAAGTTTGAATAATAAAACTTGTTTTTCTTTCTATATACTCAAACAGACGTCTGAGTATATAGAGGAAGATTATAGAGGAAGATCGTAGGTATCAAGCACGACCTTTTATTATTAAAGATTACTATAATACTCGTCGTAACTAGTTGCATTTTCCATAACTAAGCAACTAATTTACTTCCTGTTTACACCGGCACCCGAATGCCCCGTGTACGAGAATACTCATGTGATATTCGTTTTCAGGCGTGTTAGTATGGACGGAAAGTCATTTCTAAACGATGCTGAAACGTGTGGATGTAAGTTGTTTTCATTTCAAAAGCCGTGTTTTAAAAGAGAAACGTATTTGTGTGGATGTAGCCTTAGAGTCATCTAACCTGAAGGCCTGGGGCTGTTGGAGTCTTCTATGGCCAGTTTGAGCTGCTGAATGAAGTCTCCTCTGTAGAGGGCTCTCTCTTTCCAGATGTTCAGCAGTCTCTCCATGTGCTTTTTACTGCCGTCATCTGCTTCCCTGCAGGGAGACGGGACAGCAGAGGAAAGAAGACGGCGAAGAAGAAGACGAGAGGATTGAGTGAAAGGTTGTTGTTTGTTACAGCTCAAAACATAGGGTTAGGGTTAAAACATAGCAAAAAGACAACTTGTGCATCGCAAAATAATGTTTGGACAATTGTATTATCAGATCAAAATGTTAGCCTATATTTACCCTTAGACTATTTTACAGCTGGATAGAAGCTCTATGTTAGTTTGAGAGACACCGGAAACCCCATTAGTGGAAACAAAAAGAAGAAAACAACAACGTTCAGCTGTAGCAGCAGGTTGCTGAGTTGCACCACATTTAGATACACTCAATCACTTCCTTAAAAAGCCTCTGGCAGTTAGCACCACTAGCTGCACACACGTTGGCCTGCTCACAAAGACACGCATTACATACACAGGTCATCTGAAAGCACACGGCGGTCACATCACATCTACCTGGCAACATGGGAGCAGGCATCGACAAGGACAGTCTCAAAGTCTTTGGTGAACTCGGGTCCTTTCTTCTTGCTGTTCTGGATGACATCGTTGGCCAGATACAGGAACGTCAGCTTCCTGGAGCTTTTAGCTGGAGGTCACATAAAATCATGATGTCTTAAACATTGAACAAGAAGAGTTCACATTTACACTAGAGCATCGATCTGTGATGGACAATGCACTCTAAGTTGGTTTGCAATTAAATGAAATGATGATTACACCTAGTTGTCTTCAGCATAACCTGTCCAATTCAGCCCCTATCTTAGTAGACTGAGACCAAAAGTACCAATTGGTCGACTCATCAAATAGAAGGGGGCAGCCCTACTATGTGGAAGAATCAGTGTATTAAAATAGGAAAGAAACCTTGTTTGTGGAAGTCCTGGCAAGAGGGAAATGTGAACTGTATGAGGATAAGTTGTTTTTGTCATTTCAGGCGAGTAGGGAACATTTTAGTGAATATCTTGGACTAGGAGAGAAAGGGGATTTTTGGAAGTACCTCCGGTTAAGTAGTAGCACGTAGTAAGCTGCTCACTCAGTCCGTTACACGACTGTCCATTAGGGAGGCCCGAGGCACATCTACACATTGTAAGATCATTCACAGATACTATTCTACACCAGTAAGGCTTCATAAAGTACAACTTGTGTTGGAAATGTAACATAGAGAGGCGGGTACCTTCTTACTCTCATTGTGAGAATGTTCTTTGTTTTTTCCTTTCTAGAAAGAGTTAATTTGAGACTCGTGTAAATGGCTTAGAAAGCCTTTACCAGAATCTCCCCCAATGTGTGTACACGGGGATAAATCAGAGCTACCACCAGGAATATCTAAAGCAGAATTTGATTAAGCGAATCTAGGCTTCGCCACTGGAAGACTCAGACTTGACCAGAATTTAGGGATTGGAATAAGCTGAGGACAGATAATGCTTCCTTTGAATTGGTGATAGCTAGTTCAAATGATAACAAAGGAAAAGTTTACCAGGTCGGAAATATATCAGCCTATTGTTCTATTAAATATCCTTTATAAAATATAAGGGATACAGCATTTAGTATCACATTGTGATGTGTTTTGTTTCCTTTACATGATGTATAACCAATCCAAATAAATATCAACTTAAATGACAGAAAGAAAAAAAAAACCCGACTGTCAACTGATTTTCCAGTATGTCTTGTAACTGTAGTCATAGTGGAATAACGTGTTCTTTGAGAGGAAGTAATGCCCATTTAGTAACATGTTTTCTAAAACTTAAGCTTTAATACAATGATAATACACACACACACACACACACGTACATATATGAAATGTGACCTCTGCATTTAACCCATCCTAAGCATTACGAGCAGTGTGCTGCTGTGAGTCGGGAGCAACTTGAGGTTGAGTGTCTTGCTCAAGGACACTTTAAGATGTAGACAGTAGGAGCCGGGGATTGAACCTCCAACCTCTTTGTTAAATGACGACAACCGCCGCCTTCCTGTGTATTCTACATCCTGATCCAGCTCGGTTCAACTCCTCAGATGTGTTCAGCCATTTGAACAGAATATATCATCAATAAACACCAACGGCATGTCAACATTACTGTAATGTGTTGTTATTTATGCTCCTTTTTCCTTTAGTAGTGTTAGTACTAAAGAATATCCTTTTATAAGTACTATTTAAAAATACAATAACCGTGTAGGTACAGTATTACCAAACATGTTCAGATATTACACTACATTTCAGAGGCAAATATATGTATGTGATGATTTTAATCAAGTTTAACCTTTTTAAATGTTGGACTTTTTACTCTACTACATTTGTCGGACAGCTTTAGTTACTTCTCAGATGTTTTTTATACCTTTCCAGCTCTGTGAAAACCATGTATCCCTATATTTGTGTATTTTAAATGGCAATATTTCAGATGAAGTGTTGTATAATGGGTTGAGAAAATGGACCTACTTTTTGAACTGAATAAACAATGTAAAACCCTCTTAGATCAGCTGGAAAATGCATCAAAACAAAGCTGAAAACAGCTGTTTTTCTGAGTTCATGAAATGTTTTCGAGACCTGCGGTTCTCACAAAACATCAACGCTACAAACATAATATGATGATTTTATAGAATGTGAAGCTGCAGATTAAACTACAACAGTATATCAAGTAGTAAACATTATCACAAACATAAACAACTTACTGCATTAAAATGCAACACATTATTGCAGCGGTAATATCAACCCAAACATTAAGTAAAACACTGACACTGACCTTTTTACTGCAGAATCAATCATTTCACTTTTGATTCTTTGATCAAATATTGCTGCCAGTATTCACTGAATTACTCAATTAAGGTTTTGTATGCAGGACTTTTAGTCGTAGTGGAGTATGTCCACAGTGTGGTGTTAGTACTTCAACTAAAGTAACGTTCAAGGATATTAATATTTCTTCCACCACTGTTTATTACACTTTCTAACAGCTATCCTATGTTCCACATTGACACCGTAACCTAAATCTCTCAAGTTTCACGTTTCTAATATCGTGTTATGTTGCACATAATCAACCACATATATCATTGCACTCTGCAGGAACAGTCAGAACTAGCAGCTCTCACCTTTTTTCAGCTCTCTGTGCCACACTTTGACGATGAGGCCCGAGTGCTTGCGGTGGTGAATGATCCACAGAGACAGAGTCTGGACGCTCTGCTGCGAGCTGCTTAGCTCCGTCAGCTTCTTCTCCAGAGCCGACTCGGAGAAGGACGACATGTCGGTGTACGGTGTGTGTTTACCCCGAGAACCGACTGAACCCGACCCGCTCTAAAGCGAATGAGCTCCTACCTAGTTTGGAGAAACTCGCAGTGTCATCAAAACTGAAGTTGTGGCGCAAACCTGCAGACTTGCAGCGTCAAACTGCCTCCTGGCTCCTGGCTCCTGGCCCCCCCCCCCCCCCAACGTTATGTTTCCAAAGTTATGTTGGCTCTTTCTCTAACTGAATGATCGACCACATCTACCGAACAACCCTGGCATGTGTGCGCTCGTTTATCAGCTGCTGTTTCCTCACTGTCTGTAGTGTTTGTTTACAGACACAGCTAACGTTAGCTAGCCGAGCTAACCAGCCATCTGCAGCCCAGTGCAGCCCAGAGCTAAGCCTGCGCTTGGACCCGGATTAAAAACAATCGAGCGTCTGTAATATTCGTGCAGAGTATGTCTTCAGTCCGCCAACAGATTAAACAAAACTGCTAAAGGGTTGTGGTGAGACTCACAGTTTGTCTTTGCCTGTATAATCAGGAAGATTCCTTCGAAAAAATGGCAGCTCGCACTTTCACCTCGACATGTGCGTCGCACAGTAGTGACGCAGGCAGAGCCCGGCATCAGCCATTGTACCCATAGATGTAATAAAGAACCATGCTGTCTGTACTCAGGAATACAATTCAACCCCTCATATAAGGCTACATAATAACCCACATACATGACAGATCATTAGGTTCATTGCCTCACGGTCTATTTATCGTGGCTGCAGAAATGTTGGCTATTATCATAAAGAACTGTGAGAACTTGGAAAAGCAAGGATGAACATCAGATTCTTGTTGCCATACAGAACATTGAACTCTTTTCAAAGGCCTCTGGACTCTTCTCTTCATCAATATCTACAAATATGTGCTGATTTCTATTCATGAACATGCACAGAGGGTCATGAAAGCTTATACCTGTTAACACTGTGGTAAAATGAATACTGAGCCTACACAACCCATCTTCACGTGATACTATAACGAAACTCATCTTTATGTTGAGCCCCTCAAATTAATGAAATCCAAATGTGATCTTTATACATCTCTAGATATTACTAGAAAAGTATCTGACCAATAGAATGTCTTGATAACTAACAATATTCTTTTGTATTTATTTATTTGTGATTTATTCATGTTGTGGTTTCAATTAGCTGAATGTAGTTTAATTTGTTACATATAATGTTTGTGTTGTCTGTGTAAATGTTTTATGTCTCATGTGGTATCTGTTTAGTCAAGAAGATTCAAATTTGAACATTTTAATGATTGCCTAAATGCATCATTCATTGTGAATAACATGGTTGTAGCTGTTATAAAGCGCATACCGCCACCTACCAGAGTATGTAGTATGAGATGTTGTCCCTGGATTATGAGGCTATTGTTTATGTTGACAAAAAATGCACATTGTGTAACACTGATCCAGAATCAGGTCTCAACTTTTATGATTGGAATAAGATTTGGACATATATGCAGCAATGATTTCAATAAAACTGAGAATTCTGTTACAATTGTGGGTAAAGACATTTTAAAAGGTGCTATATACGAGATCGGGAGCAGTTTAGTGGGGCACATGCACATGCACGGACTTACACCTAAAGCCCGCCTATATCAACAAAGCAAGGAGAAACTCTGATAACAACACACACAGAGGGAAAGCGACTTCATGTTCTGCTCAGGTAGACATTCCTCCACTATATCCTTACATAGTAAATAGTTGTTTGCTGCTTTATTGATGCTCTAAATCCGGTATATTGCCCCTTGAACTATTCAACACAGTCTTTGTGTTTTATTGTAAATCTAATTTTCTTAATGGCCAAATTTTACACAGCGAGAGCATGATGGTCATAATATTACAATAAGTCTCCCTTAATATTCATCTCTTTTTTTAGATTAGATTATGATTTAATTTAACTAAACATAGGCTCTCTTTCAGATCAACCAAAACAATAATAACAATACATTACTGTATTATGAAAAGTTACAATTGCAACTTTTATTTATTGTCCTTTCTTTATTTGATAATTTGTAACACATTATGTAAGTTGTAATAATGTGTCCACACAAAAGGAGAAAAAACATCAAAACAAGCATAAGGTCTTTCATTTTAAAATGATCCTCATGAAATTGCCAAAAGGTTGCAAAGTACACTGTAAACAATTGCTGTTAACCTCCATCTCTACCTCCCCATCTCCACCCAATCTTCACAGATCATCATCTTCATCAACTCATCATTCTATCAGCTTCATCAGCCATCACCATCACCGCCAGTGTCTGAACCCCACGGGGGGATTTATGTTGCTGCTGCTCAGGGCAGACGCCCCTCGATCACAAATCTCCCTTTAGAGTCCAAGTGCCAAAGACTCTGTCAAGACTTTATCATCACATGTGATGAATAATTATCTGAAGCTATTATTTTGTATTAATGGGTCTTCTATGTAGATTTTAATTGAATAAACTATGATTAAACTATGTTAATATTAGATTATTGTTATATTTGCTCTTAAACCAATCCTTGTTACGTGTTAAGAATTTACTATTTCAGTTATTTCTCTAGCACTCATAGGAGAGATATGTACAATAGTTAATCTGAAATCTATGTTTTGTGAAAGCTTTCTGAAGAATATAATTAAAGCAGCTGCCGGACATGGATGTTTAAATAAAAATCATAAGAGTTCATAAAAGCTATTACTAAATACTTTTTTTGTTGAAAATTGGAAAGCTTACACAGTGTAAATAGTTGCACTCAAATCTTTTTGTTTGTACAGACATGGACATTTGATATGTCCATTTGCCTCCATAATACTGTGGTTGACAAAATGCACAATATTCCTGTCAAAACAATGGGTTTGGGACCTGCACACAGGTAATCATCAGGCAAATTAGTTAGTACAACAGGTGTTTAACAAAATGATCCTCAAATGTCAACCAAAATGCAAATTCAGCTGCACCTGCACAAACCTTTCTCATGACATTTGAACTAAAAATCTAAAAAACTAAAATACAGGTACTAATAACATAAATCAATGAAGGCTCTGCTTTAGTTTCCCATGTAAGCCTTGCCGGCATCAACAACAAACCTTTTTCACAACAAGAGGGGCCGGGGTTCTCTCCGGGTTCACAGTCTAAAGAGCTGCAGCTTAGATTAAATGAAGACTCTAAATTGTTGGGACGTGAACGTGAATGGCCGTCTGCCTGTATCAGTCCTGAGATAGTCTGGCGACCTGTCCAGGGTGTACCCCGCCTTCGCCCAATGTCAGCTGTGATCAGCTCCAGCCCCCCTGCGACCTTGAACTGGATAAGCAGATAAAGATAATGGATGGATAAAATGTCTTTGCAATGTTAACTCATCATTTTAAAGTGGAAAACCTAAAAAAAACACCTGTTAAAAATGTATTTAACCAGGTAAAATTCTTGTGGAAATTAAAATGTCCTTTTTTATCTTTTGTCCAACATTGCAACAAAATACTAAAATTGTAACTGGTAAATAAAAACAACCGTTAAATTGCCACAAGTGAAGGACCGATGGTCACTAATGTCACTTAAAACATGTATAATTAGTCTCTAAATAGGAGATCAATGTATTATTACACATACCCAATAATGTCAAAGATTCAATCAGAGTGAGACTTTAAAAAAGAGCTTGTTTTCCATTTGCATTTCTAACTTCAGGAATAAAGAAGAAAAGCTGAGCAGTGTCTCAATTGATCATTTTAAGTAAAAGGTACAAAAACTGTTAATGTAGGTAATGTAAGCTGCATCCAATGAATGTGTCTTCTTTTATTGGGAGAAGGCCAGTAGTTAGCTGTTATAAGTTACATACTGTTATCAGAACAATACAAACATTTAGGCTCCATCATGTGTACTGCAGATATAAATGATAAAAGACTAAGAAAGAAGTTGAAAGAAAAGTTTGGACCCTTTTAAAATCTCCAACAATCCACCTATGGTTCGCGGCCCAGTCTTTTGGAAAGAGTGCTCTAACAAATGGAATCATAACAGTTACGTTGCTACAGTACGACAGGTGCATTCAGATTTACGGCAATGGCATCTAAACATTCAAACCATATAGCTTTAAGGCAATAACAGGCTTTTAGATAAGCCACTGCATGTGACTAATACCTAATAGGGACCAGATAATTAATTAATATCGACCCTTCTGAGGTTCATCATGTGAAGGAAAGTTTCCAGAAGACAAAAGAAAAATCAACTTGAAATGATTAATAGTTCTGCACTGAGCCAAAAACTGTGTCCGTGTTTGCTCTGGTTTACATTTGTATGTCACTTGTCAAAGATTAATAGAATTACATGTGGCTTATTACATGTATGCGTTTCCTTTTAATGGGAGGGAAACTCAAACAAATCTGACATGCAAATACTCTTGACTCAACACTAACACTCCCCAGAAAGATGCAAATGTGATCATCCCTCCCCCTATCAATCAATTAATAAACAGGCCCTGATCCATTCTGCAAAGAGCTTCCGCAGCAGCAGTGTGTGTGAGGTGGAGGTGAAGTATGGATCTGTATGGTGCTGTGCTTCTTTCCTTAGGCTGGCTGATGCTACAGTCGGCTGATGGGAAACTGGATTACATCTCTCAGGGACAGGGGATGCAGCTCCAAGGCGACTTCTTAATCGCTGGACTCTTTCCTCTCCATTACGCAGATGAACCAAGTGCTGCTTTCCCTTCTTTGCGTCCGTGCAATGTGTGAGTTTCACTGCTAGTCTGGCTATAAAGTCATCCAAAATGTTGCTATCTTGACATGTCTTAATTAATTTCCCCGTTGTCATGTTACCCCTTGTAGAGGTACTCCCAACAAACACGGATTTCACCTTTTGCAAGCCATGAGATTTGCTGTGGAACAAATCAACAACGGCACCGGACCGCAGCCTCTTTTACCAGGGGTGAAGCTGGGCTACCAGATGTACGACACCTGCTCAGTAGCTGCCGGTATCCTGGCCACACTGGACCTGCTGGAGCAGCAGGCTCAGAGCCCATCTACATCTGAGACAGGGGGAGACACAAACTACAACAGGGAAAAGGCCGTGGCTGTGATTGGGCCAGACAGCAGCAGCAAAACTTTCACCCCCGCTGCTTTACTGGGGGCCTATCTTGTACCACAAGTAAGTTATCACCTGGAAGGTTTCAATCATGGCCTCTTGAATTATTGCATACTCCACATGACATGAAAAGGCATCCAAACAATGCAGAATCATTTGTTATAGGCTCTTCCTTTCTTTTAGATCTCTTATGAAGCATCGAATGAAATGCTGAGCAACAAGCACCTCTATCCAGCCTTTTTCCGCACAATTCCAAGTGACAAGAACCAGGTGACAGCTATGATCCATCTTCTGAAACGTTTCAACTGGACCTGGGTCGCTCTCTTAGGCAGTGACAACGCCTATGGCCTGGCGGGCATGCAAAGCCTGTCCGAGCGAGCACCACACCACGGCATCTGCATCGCCTACCAAGGAGTCATCCCCGCGTACGGAGATGACACAATCCAGACCATGAGGAACATAGTGGAAAGCATACAGAAGACCAAAGTCAACACCATCGTGGTCTTCTCCAGCAAGTCGAAAGTCAAGGACTTCTTCCCGTTTGTCATTGAGCAGAACGTGACAGGTAAGGTGTGGATTGGAACAGAGGACTGGTCAGTGTCTAGTCTCATTTCAGGGATACCTGGGATCCACACCATCGGCACTGTGCTCGGCGTCTCCATCAAATATACAACCTTATCTGGTTTTGAGGAGTTTGAGAGAAAGGTAGTTGAGGCTTCAATGGAACACACTGACACCCAGGAAGTCTCTAATGTTACCATGAGCCCAGGCAATGACTGTCTGAGCGCAGACCTGTACAGCCTCGCCAGGAAGAAGTTTTCTCTGGAGACATATGACATCACCTCCTCCTTCAATGTGTATAAGGGAGTGTATGCTGTGACTCATGCTCTGCACCGAGCACTTGGTTGTGATTCTGGAGAGTGCCAAAGGAAGACGGTGTATCCGTGGGAGGTGAGCAGATGTCAATTTGTGTTTTTTTGCAAAGAATAAAATCTCTCAGAACCACTTTGTTTGTTTGGAACTGATGTTTCCTTCTTCCTCTCCACCTTAGCTGCTCTGGTGGCTTAAGGAGGTGAAATTCTCTCTGGAGAACACTTCTGTGTACTTTGACATAAATGGTGACCCGCCAACAGGATATGACATCATTTTCTGGGTTTGGAGGGGAACTGACTGGTCAATCAGAGAGGTGGGCTCCTTCAGCCCAGATCCCATTACGCTCACAGTTAACGCTGATCAAATTGAGTGGCACAACGCGGGAGACTCGAGAACAGTACGACCTATTGCAGAATCTTTGAGTAAAGTGTTTGTGTGTAAATCTTAAAAACTCTTCAATTTCTTATATAATTCAGTGCAAAAATGGTGCAACTATCGGTGAGAAATATGCAAAACATAATAAAAAAACAACCTAGGATAAAGTGTTTGTCAGCTGCCTGCTTAATATATTTTGAAAGGAAACATTAATAATAATCAGACATTCAAACTTAAAATGTTGACTCCGAGTGAATCAAAATTAAATATTATCTTTGTTGAACCCTGTTGGTTCCGTCTAGGTACCGCTGTCCATCTGCTCTCCACCTTGCCCGAGAGGCCACAAGAAGCTGCTGACAGGGCAACACGCATGCTGCTTCGACTGCCAGACCTGCCCCTCTGCTACTTTTCTCAATATAAGTGGTAACATAAAGACACACGGAAAAAAAGTCAATGCACTAGAAAAATATTCAGACGAAGAAAAAAACTGACAAAGTGACAAATTCATTTGTACAGATTAAGAATATTATGCAGAATTTAGTAATTCATTGTACAACCCAATCAAGCATCATCAGTGGAGTGAATGTGTGAAGCATGTGATGGAGGTTGTTGTACAATGGGAAAGCAAATTAAACAAAACAGAAAGATATCCAAAAAAGTAATTTAAGTGCACTGAGAGCATGAAAGAGCAGACGGATGTCCCACTGCACCAGTCAAGACAAAGATCACACTGGAGACAGGAAACGACTTTATCTGGTGACTGTAAAGACTTAATAAAAGGCAATTTTCTTCTTTATGATTATTCCCTATTGATCTACAAAAATGACCATTACTCCAACACACCAGTATTTTTCAGCTGTTGTGCGTGAGGTTGTCCAGCAGGTGGTGCTTCCTACTCATACTATGTCCTCCTGACAGCCCTATAGGGATGCCAACTCCCTTTGCCTAGCAAAGGCCTAAAAACCCTTTCTGCTCTAGACCATAACATTCTCTCTTGATGACTAACCCATTTTTTAATTTGAATTCTTGTCACATTGGGCAAAAAAACAACAACAGCCCAGCTTTTACATCTATGCTGTCGCTCTTCCTCAGAATCCACTACATGCGAGCCGTGTCTGCCGGAGGAGTGGGCTCCCCCTGGCAGCGAGCAGTGTCTGAAAAGGACTGTCCTGCTGCTCGCCTGGGACGCCCCCCTCTCCATCGCCCTGCTCTTCTTTCTGGCCACCTGTCTTCTCATGACCTCCACCTCCGCAATAATCCTCCTGCTCAACCTGGACACGCCTGTGGCCAAGTCTGCCGGAGGCCGCACCTGCCTCCTGATGCTGGCAGCCCTGACTGCTGCTGCAATGAGCTCTTTGTGCCATTTTGGCCAGCCGTCTCCTCTGGCCTGTATCCTCAAGCAACTTCTATTCATCTTCAGCTTCACTGTGTGTCTGGCCTGCATCACTGTCCGCTCCCTCCAGGTCATCTGCATTTTTAAATTTGCATCCAAACTGCCGCCAGCCTATGACAAGTGGGCCAAAAACCACGGAGCAGAGTTTACCATTTTCCTAGTGTCCGCCACCGCCTTGTTCATTTCTGTAATCCGTGTGGCCGTCAACACTCCCCAGCCCTCTCAGGATCTTGAATTTTACAAGGACAGCATTGTGTTTGAGTGCAGTAACACCCTCTCACTTGTTGCAGGCCTTGAGCTCGTCTACGTATCGCTGCTCAGTGTCCTCTGCTTCTCCTTCAGCTACATGGGCAAAGACCTGCCAGCCAACTACAACGAGGCCAAGTGTGTGACCTTTAGCCTTATGCTGTACATGATCTCCTGGATGAGCTTCTTCACTTTCTACCTCATCAGCAGAGGCCCGTTCACTATGGCCGCGCACGTGTTCGCCATACTCCTCAGTGTCGTGGCCTTCCTCGGGGGCTACTTCCTGCCCAAAATTTATATTATTGCCCTGAGGCCGCAAATGAACACTACTGCCCATTTCCAGAACTGTATTCAAATGTATACCATGAACAAACAATGAGGATTGTATTTATTTCAGTTGATGAAAAATAGATGAATTGTATGATGCAGGAATACCAGGTAAAATAACTGGAACAACACAGGTTGAGTGTTTCTTTTAAATCT
Source organism: Anarrhichthys ocellatus (assembly GCF_004355925.1). Classification (NCBI taxonomy): domain Eukaryota; kingdom Metazoa; phylum Chordata; class Actinopteri; order Perciformes; family Anarhichadidae; genus Anarrhichthys; species Anarrhichthys ocellatus. Next base: position 14,986,059 of record NW_022280035.1, on the reverse strand, counting down.
ATTTAACAACTGAGTTTAAAACATGAATTGTACGTGTACAAATTGTACTTGATTGGTCTGTGTAGGGGAGAAGAAAATACAGTAATAAACTTTATCTTTGTGTTTGTATACATTTAAAAAAATCAAATTTAACTTATCTTGGAGCTATTCATGCAAATTATTGATGAAAACTGATGAAAATGTCTATGTATCTTTGGACATCCATGACTTGTTTAATCATAATAAATTTGTAATTTGATTACTTATTATAGCTCCAGTCATTGTTCAGCAGTACCAGTACGCCATGACAGTGTGACAGTGATGGGTTGTGCATGTAAACCCATGCACAACCGAATGGAAACAGATAAGCACTGTAGTCTCAGAGGCTTTGAACACTCCTGGTTTAAGAAAGATACGCTAGCCAGAAACCAGATACTGTGGCATCATGTAAACACCTCGCCAGGTCCCTGAACATTCTTAGTTGGTCTATAGTGGCTGAGGTGCTGCGAAATCAAGAGTAAAACTGCACAGAGATCATTAGAAACCTGGATACTGTTATGGTTTCTCACGTTGAATGTAACCAGGATCAGTCTCAAAACCGGGATACTAGTGTATAATCACAGGACCCGAACACTGAGGCAACAAAATGGAATTCAGCCATCATTAACTTTATTGTTTTCACTTTTTCCTACCATTACATGTCAAAATGACTGCTGTGTCAAAACTAAACGTAAGCTGCGTTCCAAATCGCATGCTTTTAAAAAACTTTTAGGACATACTGCAGCTGCCCTTACAACCCACCGTTGCATGCAGTATGCATTCAATTAGGACGTCCTAATTCCTCATGACACTGCACCTTTGACCCTCTTGCACATATATCTGGCTGCACTGAGGATTGTGGGTCAAAATAGCCAGAAAAGCATGCTGGCTTGCATACGTCAAAATGCGACCAGATGCAGTAGGACATCCTGGTACTTTTGGCATACTGCATTTGACATACTATGTATTGGTATATTACATATTTTTCTGGCATACAAAGTAGTATGGTAGTATAGGAACAATTCTGATTTCCTTGCATTGATTCATAAACCAAACACTAATTGACAGCTTAATTTGAATCTTAATCAGCATGCAGTCAGCCACCACCACTAATTAATCATAATTATAAGAAATGACACTAAATACTGTACATGGATGTGTGTATGTTGGAGGGGATAAACAGCGCCCCTGGTGGCTGTACTAGAGACTGTCACGCTAACACTGATTTTTGAAATGTAATTTTATTTTTTTACTGGAAAAAGAAAAATGAAGAAAATTTCTGAGGAAGTCTTACTGGTTTCTAGAATATTTGAAACCAAAGTATTGGTCAAAAACCTCACAGGTATCTATAAAATCAAATCTTGATCAACAAGTGTATGTATTGGTGAAAAGACCGTCTTTCTGTTGTTTTGAGATTTCTTTTATTTGTTTAAGACATGTGATGCTTTTATAGTTTAAAAATGACGGTTTAGGTCGACAAAGCAAGCGACACGATCATATTTCCAGGGATCTGACAACAAGTGGCAGCTGGTCACAGATCCCTGACAACAGCATTGTATGACGTAAACTCTCACTGCATATCAAATAAATGCACAATTGGTCTGCGTGCATGTGCAACCACACAAACACACACACACACATACAAGCACACACACACACACACACACACACACACACACAGTGCTGCTGCTGGCTGTTGTTTGAGAGGAGAGATGAAAAGGCCTTTTGTGGCTGGGAGGTCAGGGCTATTGACCAGTAGATGTGTGAGTAGAGTCCAAGCTTGGTTTTCCCACAGTCTCTCTGTCCACTCACGGCTTAATACCCTCGGTCAACAATAGAAGTGTGCCATGGGTGAGCAAGCAGGAGTTTTATTGTCAGCACACTAAGGACCAAAGCAATGTCCTGTGGGGAAGATCTCAGGAATTCATTTGACAAGCTTCTCGATCCATTTCATTTTGGAAAAATGAATAGTCATCATCACACAATATTCAAAACATGTTTTTCATCTGGACATCAAAAGCTTGAACCATCTTTTAGACTTTCGGTATGTTCATCTGAGCGATACAGTGATCAGAATTGTCTACCTTAAGACTACAACAGGACACCAAAGATGTCCCAGGATACAAACAAACACTGTGAGCAACAAATCACAGCCTACAAGACAACATGCTAGATGCCGTTACAGTGAATCTGCAGGTGCAGAATTTGTTGTTTGATTCAGTAATATTGCATTTATCATTAAAGTCCTCACATCATTATTAGTTTGTGTAAAATTGCCTCATGTAGACTGAAATTTAGGAGATATATAAAGATGAGTTTTTTTAGACTTATTGCAATGGAGTTAACGCGACAAAATGAAAAATTCTAAATATCAAAATGAGTGGAATAAATTGAAGAAATGTCTTCGTTTCACACTAGCAATCCAATCAATTATAACATGCCTACTTTCAATACCTTTTCCCTGGATGCCACTATAATTAAATCCTGTTTAATTATTCCCTGGGAGCACATGAGGAGATGCTGCCTGTGTTCCCCTGTGTGACTGGAGCGTGAGATAAGCAACAGCTCCTGATCAGAGACTGACAGCACATCATTCTCAGTCTGATATACATCTTGGGAATGGTTTTATCTCTACTGTTCAGCCTGTGATTGCTTCACCTCCAAGTTATTGATGTGTGTCCCATTGTTACAAATCCCAGCCCTCCATGGCTTTGTTATGCTAATAACTCACTATAAAATGAAGAGTGGCTCCTCCTGGAGAGGTCAACGCGTTCAGTTTCAGCCTGAAGAAGCTGCTTAATTCACCTGCACGGACATGGCTCCCTGCTCCTCCAACTGCTCCTCTATTCACCTCAATAGGATCTCTGAGAAAGACCACATCAAAGTGAGTACTGGATTTTAAGGGCTTTGCATCAGCTTGTGCAGTACAAATGTCTGATTGGTTATTGCTGATTTGAATCATGAGCCAAACCCACCTGTCTCCTCTTCCACAGTTAAGAAAACCTTTTGTGGAGAAAGTACGCAGAGATCGCATCAACAGCTGCATCAAGCAACTCAAGATCATCCTGGAGAAGGAGTTCCACAAGCAGGAGCCCAACTCCAAGCTGGAGAAAGCCGACATCCTGGAGATGACCGTGAACTTCCTGAGTCAGCAGCTGCAGTCGGGCCTCTGTAAGAGCGACTACAACCGAGGTTACTCTGTGACTCCTCTGCAGGGCCTCCAGCAGCAGAAGCAGCAGCTCCATCAGGCCCAGAGAGTCAGCAGCTCCTCCCCGGTCTGCTCCACCCTCAGGCCCACCACGCTGCAGGACAGCAGCAGAGGCACCGTGTGGAGGCCTTGGTAGAGACTCCCTGTGCATTCCAATACCTATACTGAACGTCTAATGCAGTATGCCAAATACACCAAGATGTCTTACTTGGTGTATTTGCACTTACTAGTCCATTCACATTTTGCAGTATTCATCCAGCATGCTCTTCTGGCTATTCTGAACCAGAACCCTCTGCGGAGTGAACGAGCAAGAGGGTCAAACGTGTAACATTATGACGAAGCAGCGTGTCCCAATTGAATGTATGCAACCGTACGTACTTTGTAAGGACAGCTGCAGTGTGTACTAAAAGTAAAAATAAAAAGTATGCAATGTGGAACGCAGCGTCACACTCAGACCTGAGGGGACTCTCCCTCAGTATGTAGGAAAACACATTTCCAGCCTGTTCACTCGTGGTGTTACTCAATGTTTTTAGTGTTTCATCATGTTGACGAAAGATACGTAAGAGGGATTCTATCCTCCTCATCCCAAATTCACACTGGAGATCATTCACAACACATGAGCAACACCTTCTGTTAGTGAGACAATATCACAGCATCCTCATGCCTCACAGTGAGGTTATTATTACTGTTGCTTTATGTAACTGAAAATAATGTTCATTAACTTGTTGTGAAGTTTAAAATGTATGTCACATTATAAGAGTGGTTTACTGAACTTGTCTGTTGTGACTTATTTGCCTTTAATAAAGGAAGAATGTGTTTGACTAAATGCAGGTCGTTTGTGTATGATGTGTATTATTTTGTAATGCAGTGTTGTTGGCAATAGGATAATCGTGAAACGCATGTTAGTTTTAACCCAAACTTGACATTTCAGTAAGTAGAATAAGAATTGGAGAAACCAGCAAGAGTAAACTAGATTATGAGTATCCAATTTAAAAACCAAGCCCTGCGTTGCCAACTCTTTTCCAATGAAAGTAGCTAGCAGCACTAGCTCCAAAAGTTGCTCAATCTAGCAAGAAAGTCTCCAAGTCTACAACACTGACTCCCCTTCAGCCCCCCCCCCCCCCCCCCCACCCCCACCGCCCCCCTCCAATCCACTCCCCCAAAATCATTGTGAACGTAAACAAGAACATGGCTATTGTTAGTACTCACAGCCGTTAAAGAGAATTTCAACAAATATAACAACAAATGTTTCTAAAATACCGTACCTAACTAAACTTTAAATTTTGATTTTGATCAAATACGTTTTTATTTTTTTACATTTTGTGTAGATCTATTAATTGTGAATATAGTATGTAGGCTTTGCTTTTGAAAAAAATATGATTTAGTGTTTTATGTGTGTAATTGTGTGTTTTCTTATGGCTGGTTGCTTTTTAAAATAATTTTACTTTTGATTTGAATTATTAATTTGTGATGCTTTTTACAAGAAGTGCCAGTTCTTTAGTCAATGGAAAAAAACCACATTGCCATATGTAAATCTATAAATTCCAACTGATGCGTTCTCAGCTTTTAGTCAAAGATATTATTTTATATGCCATTCAACACTTTGCTTGTGTGTTAATCTGTGTACATGTTTTCTTTATTCTTGGAATGAGTTCTGGATTTGCAATTCGAAGAAATGCTGTCATGTGTCCTATGAAAGGATATGAGGAAATGTTCTATACTAGTAGTCTAAGCAAGACTTTTAACTTGAGTATTATGTATGTTTAAAAACATTTGTGATATCTGTTGCTTCCTGACCAAACATCACATGACCTTTTCCAAAATTAAGACAAGCTTAGGACAGTTTTATGTAGAAGTTAATCATGAAAATTAGCAAGAATGGTATGAACATTTTATTTATTTAAAAAAAGGGAAAGTTATCACCATAAAGAGCAATTATTTTAGATTTTTCGAATAACAATATGAATACTTTCGTTAAAAAATCTGGAATCAGTGTTTTTTTATTGATTGTATCTTTTTATTTTTAATTGTCATACAAATGTTAGAAATGCGTTTTAAGAGCCTAAATGTTAGAGCAAAACAGCAATATCAACAAAAATGTTAATATGAAAATCCATTTACAACATACACACCATAATTATCATCCATACAATTTGGCATAGACAATTCAAAACAGAAGAGAAATATTCTCAACAGCAACTGTCAGTATAACAGATACCGTTACATCAAGCAGCCCAAAGATAAACTCCACTGGAGTAAACAGTCATTTCACAAGATTCGACAAAACCGTCATCACTTAAAATCAACCTCCAGCTTTAAACACAAAGGAAAAGCAAACATCAAATGTGAATCAAATTAAAACAAGACAACCTTCAACTATGAGAGCCTTCGTGTTTACTACTTGTCCATCAATGTGATGAGTCAATAAGGAAACCCATCATCAATGAACAGGCTGGAAATATATTTCCTACGTATTTGAGGGAGAGTCCCCTCAGGTCTCGGAGTGTTTGTGTGTCAAAGTCTCTACCAAGGCCTCCACACAGGGCCTCTGCTGCTGCTGCTGCTGCTGCTTTCCTGCAGCGTGGTGGGCCTGAGGGTGGAGCAGACCGGGGAGGAGCTGCTGGCTCTCTGGGCCTGATGGAGCTGCTGCTTCTGCTGCTGGAGGCCCTGCAGAGGAGTCACAGAGGCCTCTGTGTTGGGTCCAGCAGACAGGAAGTGCACAGAGTCCCTCCAGCAGTTAGAGTAGCCTTGGTTGTAGTCGCTCTTACAGAGGCCCGGCTGCAGCTGCTGCCTCAAGAAGCTCACGGTCATCTCCAGGATGTCGGCTTTCTCCAGCTTGGAGTTGGGCTCATGCTTGTGGAACTCCTTCTCCAGGATGATCTTGAGTTCCTCGATGCAGCTGTTGATGCGATCTCTGCGCATTTTCTCCACAATAGGTTTTCTCAACTGTGGAAGAGAAGAGAGATAGGTAAGCTCATGATTGAAATCAGCAATAAACAATGTGTACATTTTGACCATACAAGCTGATGCAAAGCCCTTAAACTCCTCTGCAGTACTTACTTTGATGTTGTCTTTCTCAGAGATCCTGATGTGGTGAAAAGAGGAGTAGTTGGATGAGCAAGGAGCCATGTCTGTGCAGGTGAAGTTGGCATGGACTGCAGTGTTAGCTCTGATGCCCCCGGAGAGGCTGCTCCTCATTTTATACTGAGAGATTAGCATAACAAAGCCATGTGGCTCAGGCAGGGCTGGGGTTCCCACACTCTGACCAGTGGGACTCCCAGCACAACAATGGAAGACATGTCAATAACTCAGAGAGCATGTCGCTGTGCGGGGCATGTTTCCCAAGATAAGCAACAGGTAATTAACATGTTATCAAGCGGTCATCTGAGAATTAATCATGGACTGAAGGTCTAAATTCAATTTTTTAGATGTAGAATAATGGAAGGTAAGGTACACAAAAGTGGGTATCTTCAAAGGGGGATAACTGCAATTAAGGACCAAATGCTTCACTGCAATAAAACAATATAAGCTGAAGGCTTCATTTTCTCTGCAAACAAAGCGTCTCTTCCTCCTAAAAGCATTTTAGTGGTAGACGGGAGCATTTGGACACAGGAACATGTTTTTTTCAGACGAACAGAAAAATAACAGGTTTTTTGGTCACAGGTTGACCACAGATAGGCTACACAATGTTTGAGCAGGCAAAGATAAACCGCAAGAGAAAAGAAGGAGCAGGAAGGGAGGTCGACAATGTTAAAGAGTGACATCAACCGGCTGCAGGTGAATCATTTCATTTTCCACCTGTTGCTTTTCCAACTACGTGTTGCCTTATGTTACAGTTCACTTTTCTGTCAAAAACGCCAGGGTTTGCCACAGGACTGATGTGTGAAGAAAGGTAACAAGTCATGGATATGAAAAATACGCCTTTATATTACTTTACAAAAATATACTCCCAAGTGGCCCAAGCACAGGCAGTGTGTAACATTAGAAGTGCATCCCTCATATCGCAAAACGATCAGTCAATCATTGATTTTTAAAAGAACTGTCAGTTATTTTGGTATTTGAACTTGACAGCAAACTTTTCACTTATGAATATTAAATGTATTCAATTTCCATGTTTTGTAAGGATTTATTTTTCAGTCACTGTAACTGTATGTTGAATTACATGTGGTGAGACAAATCACATTTGGATTACAGTAGTTTTTTTGTCACGTTAGTCACTTAGTTTGGCTAAAAAATGTAGGCAATCTTTCATCATACGCTCTTGTCTAACTTCCCCTAAAAGTCTGCAGACCCTGTTGTAAATGAACTGTGTCCAATTAGAGTCAAGTCAATGGCATTATGAGCGGGCTGGCAGTGTGCCTCTGAGAGGCCTCCGTCACTGGCTGGCCCCAGATGTGAAGCCGGCCTTGTGGGTGCAGTGTGAGTAGTCCCGTCTCCCCAGTTTCCCACCAGTCCCCAACATCAGGGTAAATGAGCTACAAAAGCCATGCCGCTCCTCAATGCTCCACTGGGAATGTTAATTGATCTTTTGTTGCAGGACAAACAGAAACTCTGTGTCTCGGTCCATCTGGGAAAAATCAAGTCAACTGGCCTCACTGCCTGGCACAGGGCAGCCTGTCTGCCTTTGGTCTGTGTTGACTCTTTTAATTTAAGCTTTTCAGACATCCATCGACAATGCTGAAAGAAACATTCAAAGTTTTCATTTAGTCAGAGTAGAAATGCCACAACAGAAATACTAGCCCATTCAAATATGTTACCTAGGAACCTGTAGCTGTGAAATAAATGAAATGGAGGTTGTCAACAGATTTAAAACGGTGCGTAAAAGACAATGAACAATCTAACCTGAAGTAGAATGACAAATAATATAATTACAAATACACTTCAGTAAATGTAGTTACTTGCACATGCTTTTAATTTCCAGGACTTGTTTTCTCTACATTTTCATATTTAGGTATATGTAAGTAAACATCTCTCTCTGTCGTAACTCCTCTCTGCAGCCCTCTTATCACCATTGCAGCATTTGAAAGCACAGAAACTGCCAAACCGTCAAGTCACGTCCATGTTTGGCTTTATTATCTGTCCCCTCCATTGATTTCATTGTGCACATGTTTGTGTGAATATGTGCCTCTTCTGAAAGTTAGTGTGCACTGCACGGCTGCTGGGGGTCTTTGTCTACAAGTGTGTGTGAAGACGAGAGTTCCCCTCCCACCAGCAGCCTGAGAGCTCTGAATTCCTGCCATAAAGTCTCGGCCATCGCTCAGACCCGCGGCGGCGCAGAGCGGCTTCCCGTCAGGCATCTCTCTGTGAGTGTGATATCTCCCGTTTCCCACACTCTGTGCCTATTCACTGGCCCCGAGATGGGAACAATAGAAGTGTGTCTTGTTACACATCACATTAGCTACGGTGTTTGATCTCCTGTTGAAGGGGGAGGCAGCTTCAGCCAGACCATCTGGCCTGGACAACTAGACCCTGAGAAAGTCTCATGCACGCCACATTCTCCACAACTTTTGCACACACAAATAGTTGTGAAAGACTTTTGTGGCACTTGAGACATAATTCAAGCACTAGACAGCATGTCACCACCACCACAACAGAAGTGGGTCATGTGTGCGGGGTGTCACCCCAGTTTTTACATTTTTTGGGAACACCTGTGCACCAGAGAGGTCAGATGAGATGAAACTTGAATGATCCCTGTGGGAAACACTGGGGCAACGATTAAGATCAAAGTTAGTGAAGTCAAATCTTTCCCTGGGTATCATTAATTCTATTTCTGAACATACAGGTGTTTTAATCTCATTGGTTGAAGGACAATCGGGTCATTCAGATAGATCGTACTAAAAATGAAAAATCCACACTGCAAACAAATCAGTGTACATCAAAACACACATTTACATCTATTAACTATATTAATATAGTCGGACTATACTTTGTGCAGCATCACTGCTCAGCTCCTGAGCCTCTCAAGGCCTGTACATGTAGATATTATTATATTGCCTTTGCTTTGAGACCAGAATACACATTATTTTGTGTACTGAAGAATTTGGGCAAAGTGCGTCCACTGTTAAAATATGAATACACTGACCTATGGGGCCTCAATGGCAGCAAACAAAGTGACTCTGCAGAGTTCGAGTAAGCTATGATTACCTGACGAAGTACCACATTTTACATATTATCCAAAAAGAGTGCTACAGTATCTAACCTTGATTACTATGGTGTTGTTCCCTTGAGCAAGGCACAATAGTGGCGCTGCGGTTAGTTGAGTGCTGTGCTGATAAGCTCTCTGGTGTGACTGGATATATGTCTGTTTCCAAACCCTGACTAGAACACAAACTCTACCTGCTCTCATATTCATTGATCATCCATTCAGTCATTCGAGACGTGATGTCAGCACTAAAACGCAAACTACAGTTTTTATGTATGACTTTATATGTACAATGTCCTCTAACACTCTGTTCTATGAGAAAATAAAGACGCTGCTATTGTTTATGTTTGTCAAACTTCATGTGAAGTTTCCAATTTATTTTTCAAGTTCAAAGGCAAACTTCTCAAGGAAGCAATTCAACAGAATCTTTTCGTAAAGATTGATGTCAACATAACATGCCTTTATAAAAGGTATTCACTTGAAGATGAAAAAGCATCTATTATCAACATTACAACTGAACAGTTAACAGGTACAACACTCATAGGCCAGATAATGGTTACATATAGTCATAATTAAGTATAATCATAAAAAGATTTACAGTAAAAGTGAATCCATGGGATCCAATTAAGGGATGTTGTTGATTCATCAGCACCAAGCTGATGAAATGTATCAGTCAGTGATACTTAGTATCACAGATAGACAGTAGTTTAAACACATAAACCAAACAGTGTCTCAGACACTTAGATAGTTTCCACCCCATGAGGGTGTTACAACAAGACAATTCAGTGATGCTTGCAAAACAAACAAACAAAAGTATTTCTCCCCACAGGAACAAGAGTAAGCACTTTAAATTGTAAAGCGTATAATGTGTATACACACGGTGTACATGTTCAGTAAAACCTGATCATTTCAATACTTCCAAAGGAATACTGGCACATTGTGCCCTTTTTCGCTACACTAGTAAAATACTCAACAATATTGACTCTCCTGCCAAAGCAAAAGGAAACCGACTTCAATTAAGTCTTCAACTTTCTGTCCATGACGTTCACAGACTTAGTTCTCTTTCTCTCTGTGAGGAGGTGATGCTGCCTCCATCCTACCAGGGCCTCCACAGAGCACTGCTGGCCTGGCTCACACCCTTGCTGGAGCTGATCTGATGGAGCGGAGAGCCAGGAGGAGAGAGGGTGCAGGGAGTGTGGCTGGACGCCTGCAGGCCCTGGAAGTGGCTGAGCAGCCGTCGGTGGGCCTGAGTCTGGACCTCGCAGTGTGACAGGAAGCTGACGGCCTCCTGCACGCAGCGAGAGTAGCCGTCGCCGCCCGCCATCCGGCCGGAAGTCACGCCGGCCTTCTGCTGCTGCTTCTGATGCTGCCAGCCTCTCAGATAGCACACGGCCATCTCCAAGATGTCCGCCTTCTCTTGCTTAGAGTCGGGCTGCTGCCTGATGAACTCGGGACCCAGCAGGGATTTCAGCTGCTCGATGCAGGTGTTGATGCGGTCTCTGCGCAGTTTCTCCACCAGTGGCTTTCTCAGCTGAAGAAAACAAAAAGAAATAGAATTTAGAATACAAATTCACGCTCTTTCATACCATATGAACACTATTTAACAAGGGAGTTATGTGACTTTATAGAAATCCAATTTACCTTATGAGCAGGAGCCAGGTGCTCCTTAGGATAGCTTGCTTGTCCAAAAACAGTGGGTGCCATAGCTGTAGAGTCAAGAGCGTTCCTGCTCGGTTCGAACAGCCAGTTGAATGTGAGCTGCCTTCTCCTCTGCCTCTGCCCTGTATTTATACACCCAAATCTCCATATGAATGTGTGGGTCTTGGGCTTGTTGGAGTTTCTCACAGTCCCCCGGCCAATGGGAGCGCTGGGAAGGGCTTTGAGGGACGCAGGGCTGCCACATGCTCAATGAAGTGTTTATAGCCGTGGGGACAATGAGTGTGTCTCCGGGGAGCAGGTGGAGGAATAGACTGCGAGAGAAAGAGTGCGGTGGGGGCGGGAGGGAGGAGGGGGGCGGGGGGGGGATGTAGCTGGGAGACTGACCCAGTGCTTGTGTTGATATGGGAAAGTGGTGACCCCAGAGGGAAGCACGCCGCTGTCTCATGTCATCTCAACCGCCACATAATTGAGCACAAAGTGCCTCCGCCACCGGGCACACGTGGGTGTTACAGAGGGCCAACCATTAGAAAAGGCCAACATGCAGCCACTTCCACCAGTTTGACACACGGCAGACTTTGCTCGTGGATCCGTGCAACAGTTGAGACGTCTTAAAGATGAATAGAAGAAGAGCTTCTCAGTGAGTTTTGAGACTCAAATAAAAATCTACTGGATGAAGAAAAGAGAGTGTGTGTTTGGCCCACACAGTTTTAATCGGACAATATTTTTTCTTTTTATATGATAAGTTCCTGCATTTTTTGTTTTGTCTGTTCTCTTCTCAGTGGTTTGGAGAGGGCAAGATGCACTTTAGAGATCAGAGTTATTCAAACTGTCAAATGTGAACATCCATCACAGTTTATAGACCGACTTCCTGGTTCAACTTTGTCCTATCGTACTTTTTCTGGTGTTGAAAGGCATTATTACTGACATTACAGATGCTCTCATTCCACTGAAAAATCAATACTGACACTTGATATTTTGCTGAAACTTGATATGTTGCTGCTTTAAAGGACTCGGAGGTCATGCTGTTGAAGTTCAGTCTGTCCACTTTAATTTAACGGCAGGCGAACATGATTTAAACTGTAAGACAAGAAAACTGCTTCAACTGTTAACATCTTAACAGTCTCCACACTCCCAGCACATGTTCACACATCAGGCAAACCCCCCGTACTCATGCAGACAGCCACACTCTCATTCACTTTCCCTCCCCCCCCCACACACACACACACACACACACACACACAGCTGGCTGACCTGCCTGCCGCTGGCCACGTCTCAGTCACACGCTCCCTTCCTGCCTGTGTGGAACGTGGGAGCCGCTGTGGTCCCAGGCTTCCCACACTTCAGTGTTAATGACACTGAGGCCGGCTGCACAAAGGAAGTGTGCCCCATCGAACAAAGATTGAGTGACCAACCCCCCTCCAAATACACACGCACGCACGCGCGCGCGCGCGCACACACACACGGCTTCCAGGCACACCATCTGGACGGATAGTACGCTATTGTCAGCCAATCAAGCATGGGAGACGCTCACCGTGAGAATTGGAGAGGCTGAAATAGAGACAGAAAGTTAAATGAGAGAATGGGCAGTGTGTGTGTGTGTGTGTGTGTGTGTGTGGCGGGTGCGATACCTTGTGGATAGTTTGCTGGAATTTGTTTTCACAGTTTGGGCGTACAAATTATAGATGCACGAGATAAAAAGTTGTAAAAAGTGGATTCAGGAAAAACACACATTAGGGACTCAAATATAACATGTTATGGTAACCTAAGAAACTATAATACCATAAAACTCTCAGTTGTGACAACGTGATGATTTAACATATTGCTGATCTTTAAAAGGTAACTTTATCTACATTTTCACATAACATGTGGAAGTGCAGGTCTAAAGCCATTAAGCTTTAGATGAACATCCATGTCCACCACGTTGTTGAATGGACATACTTCTCCATGTAGGACGTCCTCGGGCTGACATCTTTCCTCCATGTTCCCACCACATATCACTCAGGAAGATACAATAACGAGGATATCTCCCTTGTTGTGGCGCTGAGCGACAAGTTCAACGAAGGGCCCCTCCCACCTGTTTGTTTGGATTGGGCCCATTGTGCCCCATGAATTCCACTAATTCATTCACATCCTATTGTCATAACACTGCTTTGTGATTGGCCGAACACTGTGAGAACCAGCATCACATTAAATCGATGGGATAGTTGGTATAAGTATATAAAGGAGGGAGGTCGCGGTGGGTAAAATCATAACTGCGACACAGGCCTGGACTGACTGGACACCAACTGACTCACCATGAGGGACCAGCACACAAGGTAAGCTTAAATGGTGAAAACTCATAGGTAGAAGTTCATTTGACTATTTGTTTTTAAACTTCTGTCTCATTCAAGGTTATAGCGATAATTTGGTAGTTTGGTTTTTTGCTCATTTGTTTTTATTTGCCAGTTTTTGAGATTTCTGTCACTCAGAATTCTGCCTGAACCCCAAGACAATGGAGGTGGATTTTTGGTGAGAAACCACACCAACAACCTTTTTTTCTGGGGAGTGCTTCCAATTAATGGAGGGTTTGTGGACTATCCAAACTAACAGGAACACTAATTCTGGGAAGACAGTTGCTGTTTGACAATCAATGATGGGAGCATCACTCCATTCACCTCCTTAGTGTGAGGGCAGCAGCAGAAGCAAGCCTTTTAAATTGCTCTTACAGTTGAGGATTTCTGTTGACAGCTACATTTAAATCTGGTGTCTTTTCTGTGTATTCAGCATTAATCTGATGTTTTCTCCCTTTTTCTCCTCAGCATGTGTAAGATGATGGTTTTGGAGAGGAAGTGCACAGACAGAGCAGTGAGGCTCTGCTCAGCAGTGGAGAGCCAACTCATCACTGGGGTGTCCAGCTCCGACGTGTGGGACAAGACGGTCTCCTTCTTCACAGTGAAAAAGGCCTTGATTTTCCACAACGGCTACACCAAATCCTCCAGAGAGGCCATGCGGCTGTTCCCCTCACCTGCCGAGGACGTGGCACCGCTGTGCTGCCAGTAGCAAGTGGACGCACACACACACACACACACACACACGAGAACATGAAATGAGATGGGATGTGCGGGACTGTGTGTGTGTGTGTCTACAAGCTTCGTAGTAATGAACATTGTGAAGGAGAAGCTCCAAATGGAAAACATTCTTCAGATGGAAAAGGACTTTAAATCTGGTTTTCTGTTGGGTGCTTTCACTCCACAGAAAGTGGAAAAGATGGTAAAGATGAGAGATGTATACCATATAATACTGATCTTATTGGTCCACAAATTGGCCTTAAAATGTGCATGTTATGCCTTAAGCCTTAATACTCCTTGAAATTGGTCACCTGAGACCACGTTGCCAGGTGTTGTTTTTAACTAAAGCCATATTCCTTTTCATAAAGGGAGAATGTGTATGCCAATGCATACTTTGTTTTTACATTGTGTTGAGTGATGTCATGTTAGTCGTCATAACCGAGATGTGCAATATGTGCTTCATATGCAAGTTAAGAATAAAGAAATAATGTTTTCCCAACATCTGCAGTTTGTGGTGAAAATGATTTCCTAAAACTAATAACGGTAGATTATTTAGATTAAACATTTTCAAATGTAAATTTAAAAATTAATTTCTTCAGTTCAGTTAATATAAGAGTTTCTATTTGGTTTACAGGGAGTAAGAAACTTAGTTGTCATCTCACATCAGTGTCTTACTGAAATTCACCCTCTAGTGGCCGTTATACAACTGTACCGCAAAAGCTTTTCCTCTCTGGTCTCACCACCTCAGAGGTATAGTCTACAGGTTGATGTTTCTATTATAATAATTGGCCCAAAAGTCCTACAGGTTTTTATTTTTTCTTCTTCTTGAGCTGGTGTGAAAGAGCAGAGCCACAGTAGGACGTTAGGGTGTAGGATATAGGTTATAGGGTTTTTGGATCAATGTGATCAAACTGTTGGAAACCCAGGTGTGTAGAGTATAGATTTAGCTGGAGCCAATGATGCTGTAAGTGCCTTGCTCAAGGATCATATGGTGGGGAAACACTAGATATTCAAAAGGCAATGCATTTTCTAATTAAGACAGTGTTTTAGAAAAATCCTAAAATAATTAACTGCAGAGGTTTCTTAATGAAATAACAACAGCTCCGTTCTATTGAATTGTTCCAGTGAGTCAGGACAGCGAGCTAGCATTCACCAGAACACAACTGAAGCGGCTAAGTAGAATTCAGCCATCATTCATTTTCCAATAACTCTTTTTCAACGGAGACTCCGGCCTCCTCCCAGTTGAAACCAAACGTGCTGTTTTGGTGGAGAACAGCAAATTTGTGTGACCAGCGGCTGGAACAGAAGAGGTTACCCCTGAATCAGATTTGGAATTATAACGGCTTTTATTAATCATAGGCTAAATTCAAAAAGCAGACATTCAGCAACAGTTGAACATTGTAGCAGCGGGATTAGGAGTATGAACAATACACTAGGTGAACTCCACACCATGCATTCAGCTCTGGAGCACAGGGACTCCTTCTCAACGGTCTACACGTTTAAAGTCAATCGCTGAGGATGAAACTCAGCGGCACTTTGCTTTCCAGAAATCTGTTCTGGGGAATCGACACCGGCCCGAGAAATAAAGAAACTGCTGCGGAGGAAAACAGTCAAAGAAAAAAGTGTTTTAAGGATATAATGTAGGTCTGTTTTATTATGAATGGAGACAGGTCTGATATTTCGTTGCAACAGATGGGATCTTTCACAAGTCCAAAGTTCACTTTGTCACAAAGGCATAGCTTTATGGGGAAAAATAAAACAAACTTTTAGTCATTGTTTTTTTCACCATTTTGCTTCAGAGGATGATAAAAGAAACCTGACACATACACACAAAATCAAAAAGCTCTTTTTCTGTCCATCACTCAAATTCCAGTTAGAAACTACAGACCAAACAGCAACCATGTGACACTGAAACCGTGTTATTTTAAAAGCCGAACCAAAAACAAACTGAAATCTAACAAACAATAATGAAAACAAGATAAAATCAAATGCCACTCTTAACATGTGGTTAAACATTTTGAGTTACCTTAACATCGCAGCCCAATATAAGGGGGGGGTTTGAAAGCTAAAACAGAATTCCCTTGTTATTCCCATCAACCAAACAACTTGTTTTTTTTATTCTCAGCCCGCCATTCTGTGACAATCTGTGATGTCCTTAAAAGACAGAACAATGGTGAAGCTTCATGTTTGTTGGCGATAACAGCCGTGAACCAGAAAATAAACAAAACGTCTCTGGTTTCAATCATCAGTCAGCGACTCTGGACTGAAGCGTGTCAATTCTGTTTTAGTGCAGTTTAACATCAGCATTGTGTTTTCGTGTTACACGTTAGACATGTTGCCAAAAGTGGATGATTTTCTTTTTTTAGACTACACAGTTTCAGCTTAAAGTGAATTTGAAGATGTCATAAGGGGGAGGGAGTTGAGTAAGAGGCAATGTGTATACTCTGTGTGTGTGTGTGTGTGTGTGTGTGTGTGTGTCAGTGTGTAAAAAGAGAAAATCTTTTCCTTCTTTCAGTTGGTAGGTGTCCCAACTGTATCTGCAGGGCTGTTGTGTGTTGGAGGGGTGAGGGTTGAGGTTGGCCATCAGGGCAAAGAGTTCAACAAATCCTGCAGGAAGAGGTCGGGGTCTGCGATTTCAGAGAGAAGACCTGGAAGAGAAACGTGAAGTCAAGTATCTTCATAACACTCGCATCACAGTTCAGAACTTACACCGGGCAGGAACCTCAACGTCAGGAGTCAACAAGCTGCACCAGAGACCATCCCGGTTCAACCAGTTGGCTCACTGCAGATTTGTTCCATTTCAGAGTGAATTCAGATTTTGATAATAATTGTTCATCAGGAATGTAGGCATGTATACTGACCTACAACATCACAGAACTCTGACAAGGACTCAGCCGGCATGAGTTCATCCTGGAAGGCCCTGAGCACGCGCTCCGAGGCCTCGTAGATGGGCATGTCGTTGTGACGCACATATTCTGCTAGCGAGAAGGACCACCCCCCCTCCGTGTTGCTGGTGGCCACTTTCTGTACGGCCAAAGAGAAGAAGAAGAGGAGAAGTGAAGACAACATTCAGCTCTGTCTCTTCTGCTGTCACGGTCAACATTGATTCATTGGTAAACACATGCAACTTTACCGAGATAAAGAAATGACCAGCACTGATCAGTGCCCAGTCGTTCATAGCATCCAAACCAAAAACCAGAATATCATCCGAGTTACGTTTGTGGCATCAACATGCGCAGTCGCTCTGAAGGTGTAACACATTTACCCTGAACATGTCGTAGACAAGATCCACCAGGGCCCAGAAGAGAAGAGGTGAGCGATAGACTGCGTACTCCTTTGGTGCTTTATCTGTGAGTCTGATGATGAAAGTGAAAAAGAGGATGAAGTTACAGATAAATTGCATTTTCAATTTCATATTAAAATCCTAAATACAGTGCAGAGCATTAGGGGCGTTACTCTTTAAACTTATTGACCAAACTGATTATTTGATGTTTCCAATTTCCAACTTGATCCAAACTGAAGGGATTTAACTAACATGGTAGTAGCAAAACAAAGAGGAAAATAAAAAATGAATAAAAGAAGTTTAGTGTCATACTTGTTGGTGGAGACTGCCGAGACCTTGCGGGCGTGTGCGTTGACCAGGAGCCTTCGTAGGAAGTATAAACGTGAACTCCTCCAGCGCTCAGGCGGCATGATGTGCATGGCCAAGATGGTGAAATAGTGCGGCCCTTCAACCTCGTACGAGCTCTCCACCCACTTTTCACACGGTTGCTCCTGGAAACTCTGCAGGTTCTTCTCCTCCCGGGACGTAGCCCTTGTACTGCGGTGACAGAGTTTCAAAGTGAGATGAGGAGGAAAATACATGAACTATACGAGCTGAATGCTGATCAAATACGCTGACTTATGTTTTTGTGTGTTATCTAGCAGCTGGGCATTGGTACAGATGAAACGGTACTCACGTGTTGAGGACGTAGAGCACAGTGTGGATGATGTAAGGGATGAGGTGGATGTTGCTCTCTCGTCCTCCTCCTCCAGTGTCCACGCTGAACGATTGTTCGGTAGCAAAGCGGAGGAACAGCAGTTTGGTGTCGTGGATGTTGAGTTGGTACGTCGGCTCCCGCTGGCCCGTGCACTCCTGCAGATATGTGTTGTGCCTGTGAGCGCCAGAGAGACATCCAGGTGGGAATGATTTACTGTGAGCCACACAAAGCAACGTTTTTGCCTCAGTGTCTACGTGTAGACGTAGGCTGGTTCAAAGTTTGCTGGCCCTCTCCTCCTAAACGGCGGCGTTTTGAGGCTGCCATCTCTACGCATTAAACAGAGTCTTTCTGACACCACCTGTGGTTCCCACCTCGGCAGCCCAAACACACTACAACATAGTTCTCGTTATTTATCAATACATGTTGATCATATTTCATGTTCATCATAAGCCGCCGGCTTCAAACCACACATGAACGATTGGTCTACAACAATGCACAGTGTCGGCTAGTGGTTTTGATAGTTGACGATACTGTAAAACCCCGAGAGTGTGCCGATGTGTGAGCCTACCTTGCTAAGCATGTAGCAAAGGCTGATTCTGGCACATGTGGCCCCCACACAGGAAGCAGCCCGTTGCATTTGGTGTTGGCGTTCTGGAGAGCAGCACTCTCCCACTCCTCTCGCCCACGAGCCAGCCTGCCGGGGGGGGGAGAAACAAAAGCATCAGATTAGAATAAATGCAAAGTGAGGTTACCCCCAACAACATTATTAAATGGCATGCTAATGATGGTATTGGTGCTACCTGACAGCTGCCAGATGGCAGTCATAGTGGACTATGTTAAAGTGCGACACAGTGCTGTAGCCCTGCTGCTTCCTTGGCTTGTTTTCAAAGTCCTCCAAGGCTACACGCTTCGTGAAAGTGTAAATACCCAAAACTTTGGTTGGCTGGGACAAAGGAGACAAAGATCGAACTGTCATTATACTAGAAGATTGTCTTGCTTAGCACTCAGGGATTCATTTTGTCTGCCGACAGTGGCAGCTGAAACATAAAATAATTGAATCCTATCTCAAGAAATATTTCCATAATCATGAATGTGTACCTGGAACTTGTAACCTTCTCTACAGATACAGCAGGTCAAGCCCGGCTCCTCTATCAGCTCCTCCATTTGCTTCAACAGCGAGGTCTTGGTCACCACCTGACCCTTCTCATTGGTCTGAAAGGTAAACACATACGGCACACATAAACACCCAACGACAATATAACACTGGGCTGTGTTAATGAAGCAAAGTGACAGCGGTAGAGATACAAATGAACGCCATTTAAACAAGGTGACGAGAAACTAAATGGAGATAAAAGTTGGATAAAAGAGGAGTAGCGTACCGTCATGCCCAGTGTTCCCAGGGCCTTCTGTCTCATGGCCATAGCCATGCGCTTCTTCTCAGATCTGGTCTCCCTGCGGGCCGCGTCGATCTTCAGGTTGACATCACTGTGCTCCCTCAGCGCCTCCAGAAGGTTTTCCGCCAGCGTGCCGATGCCTTCATCGCTGGATACCTGCTCCAGCTTATGCAAGTTGGTTATTGAATCTGTGCCTATCAGCACCTGAACAGAAGACAAGATGACAGCCAGTCACGTTAGCTGTGTCTAACGTGTTTAAATGGCTCTCTCATGCTCCCTCCTCCATACATGGCAACATTAACGATGTAACATTAACATATATAATCTTTAGTACCTGTGTGGGGGGATGCTGGGTTGCCAAACCACGAAGCAATCTGAGAATGAAGGGTAGAGCTGGTCTGGAGAGGAACTTCTTCCAGACATCTGCATCCAGACTAATGAGAGAGTGCAGAACCAGAAAAGAATGGTTTAGTCAATCAAGCACCTATATATTGAATTGTATCAAAGGTATTGATAGACTATCTCTGGGAGCTTGGGAGATGCAAGAAGACCTACTTTTTGGCATTGGGGATATGTTTCTTCATGTAGTCCAGTGCACTCTGCGTGATTCCTTTCTGGAGAATGAGATCTTTCAGCTGATGGCCGTTGTTGTTATTTTTGATCCCAGCAGCGATTTTGCAGAAGCAATCCAAAAACACTTTGTCGTCTGCACTGTGCTCCTCGTCGTACCTGAGGAAACAAAGCCAGCGGTCAATTCTCCGTCATAAACACTCTCGGAAGAGGTGCGGTTCTCAGAGTGGCACAAATACATCTGAAATGATCAGCCGGGTTTGATAATGTAACTCTTTTAGCTGTTAAAGTTTCTATCCATCCAACAGTCTAAAAACTTCAATGTGTTTATATTTGTACGTAGAAGCAGAGTGATGCCCACTTGTCAAAGCTGCAACATGGTTTGAAACGTTCCACCAGGATCCTCATCTTCTCCAGTTCACCAAAGGACAGGTACGGGATGATGCGCAGCAGACCCTGCAGCACGCTGGGGTTGGAGCGCACAAACGGAGTGTTGATCTGGTCCAACAACATGACCAGCTGATCTTTGTCTCCCGTCAGCAGCAGGTTACCCTGCAAAAGACAAACCAGTGTCCATTTGATTACAGTAACAAGAAAGAACATTTACAGGTTTTGATTCTCTTCTGATGTCAAACATTTGTTCTTTCCTCAGAAGGCTGAACCTGGTCTAGATGCTTACCTTGTCCTCTGAAATCTCGGCATTGGCTTCGTCCAGAATGATCTCCATGATGCTCAGAACCTGCTCCGCTATGGAGGCTCCACCACTGTCCTTACTCTCCTGTTCTGCCACTAAAGCCTGAGGGGGAAATGGACATTCAAATGTTTCTCATAACACTGAAAGTAACTGACAAACTGTATTATGAAAGCCTCGCATTGCACTGCAATTTAAATTTGATTAACAAAATTGCACCGGAATCTCCCTCCTCCCCCACTGATCAGACTACACAACATAACAGTACAAAGTCAATGTAACACTCACCAGGTTCAGAGTTCCCAGCATGACGTTGAGTGTGTTCATTTCCGGTTTGACCAGCTGCTGCCTGTTGATCTTCACCTTTACACAATAACTGAACAACTTCAGCAACACCTGTAAGTGAGACAGATGAACACGTGTCACTCGCCACACGTTTTATGGGACTGCACAAGGGATTGCTGCGTTTCTCCTGCTGTCGGAAAAGACTTCCCAAAGTAAAACGAATTATATTCATACTTTATATTCGACAGTTGAAATTAAAAAACACATTTCAATATGCTTTAAAAGGTCAGAAAACAAATCTTTTATTGTAAAGGACTTACAGTGAGAAGATGTCTTCCTTGTTTAAAATCTTTGATTCCAGAGAGGCGGCTGAGCATACACTCCAGTCCTCCACACTGTGCCATGACTCCTGCCATCTTGTACACCTCCTCATCGTCCTCCTCTTCATCTGTTGTATGGCGAGATAAAAACAATAATAATCCTCAATTGAGATGAGACATTAAGCATTCAATTTCTGCCCTTGTGATGGCAAAGAGCAGGTCCTTGAGGCTACTGGCTTACACACTGGTAAAACAGCATTAATATATGTGATATCTAGGACAACAATAATGTACATTAATTGTAATTCTAACCTGTGGTTGAGTCCAGAGACTCTATGAACTCCTCAGTGGCATCTCCCAGCAGACCTCTCATTCGATAGATGATTCTCATTGGCTCACCCTTGGAGAAAAAAAGCCAGCAAGCTCCATGACTAACAGTAAAGGTGTTGTTACACAGCTATTAAGTGAGCTGTAAGCATTTAAAGTCCCTGTGAAACGGAAGTTTGAGCATCTTTAGCGTCTGTCCTGGGATGTATTTCAAGGTGAAATGTGGCCGCTAGAAAATGGGCGGGCTTAGATTTTACGGAGCTACAAAAGACTGTTGGCTCCACACACACACCTCCCTCACCTGTTAGATGCAGGAGTAGGACCAGACAGATGAAAGGAAAATTAACGTATTGTAGTAGTTAACGAGAGACGTGTGATGGACAAAAGTGGGAAAAAACTGTTTTATTTCCAAAACAATGTGACTAATATCTTCTACCAAGATATAGGTCATTTCACACCTCTATAACAATATATATATATATCACAATATAGCATGTTTTCTGGAAATTCAAAGAATAAATAGTCTATGAAATTAAGTTTGATAGTTTTGTGACTCTGTATTTTCTGATTTAATTAGGAACTTAAGTGCAGAATAATCTGGTAGTATGTGCTTGTTATTATCAATTTAGACAACATAATTGTGTTTTGTTGTCATATCTCGATATGTGATTTCTTCACGATAAGATGAGGTCCAATTCATTCAAGGGAAAGTTTGACGAGTTTTAACTGGCTCTGTGTCACTGCAGGACATGCAGATGAAAAAGAGTCGTTTTGGTCATCTGCGTGAACTACCAGCACTGCAGTGACACAGCACCGGTAGAAAATCAGCAGACTTTCCATTGACTGAATTACACCTCAACCACATTGTTTTGAAAATGAAAAACAATATTACTTGCCATTCCAAACACACATCTCTTCCCATCTCTCTCCACGTCACTCTGTTAGCTACTATGATACTCTAATGGTGAAGTGCGGTTTGATCATCAAACATTTGAAATCATAACAGAAGCTAAAGACGTCTTAACTTCAGTTTCACTGGAACTTTAATGACAATCTGCACAATTCAAAATGCTCTCAAATCAAACATTCACACTCACGAGGACTCTTACCTCATTTGTCGGGCACCAGACCTTCTTGTAGACCTCGCCCACCGACAGATCCAAGCTAATGATTTTGTTGTTTACCAGAAGCTGAGGAAAACAGAGAGGCATCAAAGAAATGTCCTGCAACTAGTCATTAGATTTCAATGAGAAGCCATTGACAATTGTATGAAAACAGGTATCACAACAATAAATATGTAGTGGATGGAGGTTTAATAAAATGCACATTCTACCTCCATGCCACTGTCGTCTTCGAGAAGCGCCACCAGGTCGCAGTCTTGGCAGATTTTGTTCTTGATGTCCCTCATTAGGGGGCCGATGCCGGGCTCATTGCTGCTGTAAGGGTTTCCTGGCATGCGGCCCTGCAGGAAGTCCTCCTGCTGAGGATCCTTTTCCAAGGTGACAAAGAACTCCGTCACCTCGTTCTCCTCCTAAACACAGAGGATGAAACAAAAGCGCCAGATGAAGACACATTCACGGCGATGCTGCATTTTAGAGCATGATTGTGAACGACTTTTCTAACTGAAATGCAGCGGGGCAAAGGTAAAGGGAACTCACCGGGTAGATGATGCTGCACAGTCTCTCAAAGATGAACACGGGTGTCCTGTAGTCATCCAGGTTGTACCGTTTTGCCGTCTCTATGCACACTGCCATGAAGGCTTTGGTTTCAGACTCAGTACCTACGAACAGCACAACAAGATTTACAATTTCTCCCCGACTGTGATCGGAGCAGTTGTTGGAACAAGTTGTGACATAATGTTAGATAATCACGTCTGTTGAACTTGAATGGGTACAGACCTGTTGTCATGTCCTCCAGCATCTCCAGCAGCATGTCCTGAGTCTCATCAATGAGCTTGGTGCGCTGCACCACCAGTTTCCTCAGACACAAGTAGCCGTTCAGCACTGTGCCAACCAACCTACTTTTGAAATGCCGCTTAATGGACTCCACCTCCACGAAAGAAGAGAGCAATCCTGCAGTGGAACCCGACCGCATACGAATCCATTTGAATATTCAAGAAAAGGCAAAAACATTCCAAAGCTAATCAGCGTGAAGTTAACTTGTGGTATAAAAATCATCTATCATTTCTTCTAATGAGGTTGAAAGTCTCGTCTAAACCCTGCGATTTCTAATTTCATGTTCAGACAAACTGAAACTGACCGGTCAAGCTCTTGAGGGCGTAGCCTTGCTGCAAGTCTGTGCTCAGTGTCGCCTCCTCCAGAGACAGCAGGTTGGCGATTTCCTGAACAGAGAATTGAAATTTCAATTGAAAAATGTAAAGATTCAGACATATGGATACCTCTACTCTCATATATGATGACAGTATAGATATCAAGAAATTGAATTTATGTAATGAAAAGTACAAAAAGCACAACATAATTAAAGAAGTTTATTTCACTGCATGTAACTTTTTATATATTTAAGGAAACCAGTGGAACATACAGATATTACTACGTTTGAAGTTGTTATAAATTCGAATTGTTACCTTCGTGATCAGATTACCGATGTAGGGCAGGACTCCACGGGCCGCCAGGTAAACCTTCCAGTGTGTCGGCTTGATCAACTTCTGGTACAGACCCAGGTACTCCACCGCACACTCTCCAGCTACGCTCAGCTCATCCAGATAACTGACACACACACACACACACACACACACACACACACACACACACACACAGTAAGTCATTTGACACCAAAGTGCTCAAACCTACTTTGAGTTTCCACACCACCATTTCCTCTTCTTGATATTAGTTGAATATTTTAACAGTTTTTCTATTGGAGGCTCATACCTGGTGAGCAGATCCAGGACCTGTTGCTTGCGGCTGGGGATTGTGGTTAGGGCCTCCACAATAGTGCAAGCTGCCTGTCTGGCTGCCTGAGTGGCTGGTGTGAAGAGGACCTGCAACAAATACAACTTCAGTCAAAAATATGAATTTAACAAGTTTGTAAAATAACAAGCAATAAGACGTATCACATTTTCTCAATTTTAAAGTGATTACCGACTCCTCATTGATATATGCACTTCTGACACTAATAACAACAACACGCAGAACACTAATATCACTTTCAACAAAACAGTATTTAAAAAAAAAAAGATTTTACCTGCCGCAGCCAGTTGTTGTGGCTCAGTTTGAGCAAGCGAGGGAAGAGGCCGTCGCCTTTTCTGGACCTCATGAACTGCTTCCACTTCCAAACATACTTCTCCAACAGGTACTGCCTTCGCAACTCAGTTTTCCCCTGAGGCTTTGACAAACTCTCCTGACCTGTGGTTATCAGACAAACGTAACAGTGAAAAGCTTATCATCACGACATTACATTATTTCACTGAAAAACAATAAGAGAACCATCTCTATAATGTGTATTTGTTAAGACTCAGTGCTCACATCTGGCTGGGAGACACTTTTTCCAGGCCTCATAAGATGCTTTGGGGTCCTTCTTGAGCCAGAGTTGGGCCTGGGCATGGATTTCATTACTGTAGGGCCTGACTGTGGTCAGGGACTCAATAGCAGCATCCTATAACCAAATGCATACGTATACTGTTGTGTTAGGGAATGTGATACAAGCAAGTGGTAGCTGACAGACACTGCATCTGTAATATGATAATATAATAATATGATCATATTTACCTTGTTCTTCTTGCTAGTGGGAGCCGGGGGCTTGATCAG
The DNA here is from genome assembly GCF_004355925.1 of Anarrhichthys ocellatus. Taxonomy (NCBI): domain Eukaryota; kingdom Metazoa; phylum Chordata; class Actinopteri; order Perciformes; family Anarhichadidae; genus Anarrhichthys; species Anarrhichthys ocellatus. Next base: position 14,960,654 of record NW_022280035.1, on the reverse strand, counting down.
CTTTTGCAGGATTCTCAGGCACATGAGAGTGATGTTCTCCACCACGACAGGCGTCTTTATATTGACCGACATGAGGAACAGACTGAGGGCTAGCAGGAGAAAAATACAATGCCATTAGACAAAACACTATGACCAGTCATAACATAATTAAGGCTCTGATAGCTCAATGAATGTACAGGATGTATTGTGATGCAACATATTGTTTGTTAACTAGACCAGTGTCATATACAGAATTGCAACAATACACACAAGAAAGGAACTTAAGGCCAAAGACAGGAATCTGAAAAAGGCATAAGAAACTCCCCATGTAACTAGTCCCCACAGGCTGATACTCAAACTGTTGGAGTGGATGAGTTTAGGAAATCAGGCTTACCACAACGCAATCGTAACTCCCAGCATCCTCCCTCTTTTGAAATTGAGTCCGTCAGCAGCAGCATTTCATACTGCAGATTACTAACCTGTTGAAAACACAAAGACACCTTCATATCAAAATGTGAAATTCTTCAACAAAGTTAAACCAGTAAATCAATGAGCTCTGCTGTTTAAATAAAAATGTGATTATTTTGACAGAATCACAATGCTTCCGTCACAATTCCTTGCGATCCCAGTAGGACGTGCAAGAGGACGTGCAAGAGGACGTGTAAGAGGACGTACCAGGTCAGGGTTGGCCCAGTGGCCTTTGAGGGCAGCTGACACCTTGACAATGATGAGGTCGTTCATCTGTTGGGTGGCCTCTGGATGATCTCTGAAGCAAGATAATATGGGAGGGAACAAGAGAGTGATATTTAATTACCACTGCAATACACTGTACACATACAGTTAAATGTAAAAAGCAAAGAATTAATGTACAGTGTATGCTCTCATTCCGACACCTTTCTGAGCATTAGAACCTGAAGTTATGCTTATAACAAATGTTCCTTTTGGGAGGGAAACGTCTGTTAAGGACACTGATAATGAGACTTCCCTAAAGGCTACAAACGACCCTGTAGTGGTGTGCTACGCTTTAGCCACTGAGTTCAAGTTTTGGAAATGTATCAACTTTTACTTAACCACAAGATGGGGGCGGGACAAACCTGGTGAGGAGACAGACCACTTGGCGCACCTCCTCCCTCATGGCCGCTGTACCGCGTCGCAGGTTGTACTCAAACAGTTCACGGATGAGACCCTGGAGGACCAGGATCTGCCGGAGAGCTGGGTTAGTGGCCAGCGCGCGAAGCAGTGTTATACAGTGACCCGTGACAGCTGAGGCACAGCCGTAGCACTTGTTTGAGGAGGTGTGTCCGCAGCCCAGCACGGAGAGAGCGCGGTACTGACTGGCGGTGAAGGTGGGCTGGTGGCTGCTGCTGCTGCGGCATGACTTGGTGGCAGCCTCTCTCTGCTGCAGATCATACTCCAGGAGCTCTTTTCGTGAAGCAAGCACTTTCTGGAACAACAAGAGAGGCCAGTGTTATGTGAGAGCAGGGAACAAATGCAGTTACGAGGAGAATTAACTACTTTTTTCCTCTCTAACCTGTATAATCTTGGACAGTTCATCAAATGACGTCTTGCAGTCTCCGCTGTATTCTTGAGCCAGCTGCTGAATGTATCTGTTCACATTAGCAGAGGACGCACCAAGTCCTGCACCCGCTCCGCTGTCATCCTGAGGGCAACACAGGAAAAGAGAACATTACAGCACAAAAAATAAGCTTCAATCAACATTTCCTTAGTACACAAGTCTACAAAAATACTGTTACTACTATGATGACATGAGGTTCTGCTAAAGGGATTAATGAAAAGGACATGAAGTATTACTGCCAGCCCAATACTGTTTGTCAGCTGCAATCAAAGTCTTTCAGTAGAAACTGTGCACTGCATACATTTCAGTTAACAGCAAATATGATCAGAGAGGCCACCTTCACATTACTCATGCCTTAATTTCGACTCATAAAATGACTGTTCAGGCCGTTCTTGTGTCTGACCTGTGGTTTCTCTGGTGCGGCCTCATTGACTTTAGACAGGAGGCTCTCCAACTGGGGCCGGTGGCCCATCAGCTGGTGGTAGACCCGGTCCGCTTTGTCCAGCAGGGTGTTGATATTGGTCACAGCCTGCAGGAAAATAATACATCAAAGATTAAGAGATGCAGAAGTGTAGAATATCGCATAGTGATGCAGATCTACTTCCTCAGCAAAAAATAAGGACAAAAATGTAAGATTTGCTATGCAAGCAGATTTTTTTGAAATGGCTGCTTACCTTTTTCCTGTCCTCCTCATTCTCAATGGGATCCACAGCACAGCAAGGTTTGGCATATAGCATGAAGTCAAATCTGGCATATTTGCAGAAGCCACAGGCATTGCACAGGAAGGGGTCTTTTTCATCGTAGTTGATAGACCTAATAGACGACAGCCACCAATTACAAATACAATCAACTTCAAAGTCTCCAATCATTTCCACACTTTCCTCAATTTTTTCCGACCTGCAGAGGAAACGTGCTGCTCACCTGCACTTGTGGCACTGATACACGTTCTCACCGCAGTTGCCACACACCCCGGGGTTGGCCGGCACAGAGGCACTGCAGCGTGGGCACTGCAGCGTCTCAGTGGAGGCCTGGTAGTTCTCGTAAAAATCGGAGAACTCGATCATCAGGTTGGAGGCGACGATGGGTAAAGGAAGGTCGATCTTCACCTCGGTTTGCCCCGGGGTCAGCTGAACTTTCTTAGCTTTGTGCCAACGAGCAGGCCTAGAAACAGAGTCAAGTTGAAAGCTTTTACTTCATGCGGTCAAGTGAGAGTGAAACTGTGGCAAAGCGGCTGCTAACTAAACTTCTAACGTACTTGTTCTTCAGCTCCACAATAGCCTGTACAGTCCTGTTGTTGTAGTAGAGGTTGATGGTGCGGACCATTTTTGTGCGTTTGAGGTCACCGATCTTCACTGTGACTTTGCTGATGGTGTGGCTGCCAATGAGCTTGACAACCTGCTGTGTTGTGGTGTAACGGGTGTCCACTTTGATCGATGAAAGTTTGATGTTCTGGAGGACAAACACGAGACAATGTTTGAAACAATAGTAGACTGTGACAAAGCACGGTCTTATGGCGAGTACTCTCGTGACTTGTCCTCGTTCTGTCTGCATATTTGTAGTTCGCCATGGTTTGTTTATAAATAATAGTAGTGTAGATACACATGTAAGCATCTTAAGCCTGTCACACCGTGTATTAGCTGTTGAATTACAAATCCAAAACAAACCATAGTTAAAACTGATTGTAACCAATGCAACCGTACAAATGTGTAAAACTTGCGCTGGAAATGTATCAGCTAAACATCTCGTGTACTTTTTGGCAGGAGGTCGTGTCTATTTAGTGAAGTTGTGTTGCACATACTGATAAGGGAACTTCTGGATTGTTGCACACCAAGCAGGGGTCACTCTCCAGAAAGAATCCATCAAACTCCACTAAACCAGACAGAGTGCTGCAGGAGAAAACATCAAATCATTACATTCATATGCAAGTGATATCCACTGCTTGAAATTGCATTCTCCTTGTGATGACATCGCGTGTTTGTGTTGACCTACTTGTAGATGTTGGAGTTGGGGTGATTCGTCAGGATGTGGTTCTGTGCCCTCAGGATCTCCACAGCTTTCTGGGAATACTCCTTCAGCTGGAACAAAAAAAACAAACATTTCAAACTATTTTACACACTTTGCAGCATTCTCATTGCCATGTCTATGTTTTGCTGAATGATAAATAGGCTTAGGTATCGAGGATAAGAACTCTGAGCGATACATAATGGACACAGTCTAACTCTTAACCCAAAGATTCATTAAGAATCATTAATCATGAAAAGTCTCGACATTCCCGTGTCAAATTATTGTATTTTAAGCAAGACAGCCCAGATACATTAAAGCATAGCTTTCTGTCAAATGCATAAAACAATTATTGGGACAAATATGAAGAGAATACACAGCCATGCAAGGACTCAAATCCTGCATAAGGCTCACAAATCTCATTGTCGGGCAAAATTACAAACACCAAGAGATATAGTTCCAAAGTCAGAGTTTATGATCTGAATTCATGACATTAACTTTATGAAAAATGAGTACAGCCATAACTTGTGAGGGCTTCAAACAGACCTTTTTCTCTGTCTGAGGGGTTTTGAGTGAGAAGTATCCAAGAAGGTCGACAAACTGGGCAGCTTTGCGGCCATACGCAGGCAGCTCGGGCCAGATGGCCCAAGTCAGTTCCAGCAGCAGCTCCTGCTGAGATTTACTGGAGTTCCTACAGAGAGATTCACACGTCAATTTCACCATTAAGTAATGTATTTATGCTTTCCTTCGTGGGTGCGATAACTCAATGCTGTCTTGTGTAAACTAGGCTCGCTTTGGGTTTGGGACAACATTTTCTATCTATGTCTCAATGTGTTGGGTATCTTTAGTACCTGTAGATATGAAGTGCCAAGCAGTGGGCTTGCCAGCGCACAGCAGATGAGTTTGACTCCAGCAGGAAGCAACGCAAGAACTGGATCAGTGTCTCCTTGTCTGCAAACTTGTTAAGCTGACTGACCAACGCCATACACAGCTGATCCTCCTGGCTGCCAACTCCATCACCTGTTGTCAGTCCGAAAATAAACAGTTAAGATCTAGCACTTACTATCCATGATATCCAAATATACTGTGCAGGTTCATTGGGTGGTGAAGCATATTCCAGCATTTAATGCGTGTTAAACACGAAGAACTAGAATGAAGTTTGAGAAAGAGTGTCGTTGCCTCACCCTCTTTGTCTTTCTCTTTGTCCTCTTTTTTGCTCTTTTTACTGGAGGACTTGCTCTGAGAGGACTGAGAAGCGCCTGCCTGTCCAGCACTACCGGAGCCTCCTCCCGAGAATGATGAAGAGGAGGAGGAAGAGTTGGCCAGCACCTTACTGCCACACAGGGCACAGGAGAGCAGTTGCAAAAGTACTGGGGAAACTCCCTCATCCACTAGGAAGCTGACCTGGAGCAGGAAGTACAACACAGCTGGACAGAGGAGAGAAACAGAACAAAAACGATGTAAAACCTACGACTAAGCCCCAAAGGTTTGTTTCCAGTTAAAAGATGATCTGACATAACTTACAGTCATCCTTCATGCAGAACTTCTGCCAGTTGATTGTCCTCTGAGTGGCAATTTCAGCACAAGCTTTCAGATGTTCCATCTGCACCAAGAGAAGCAAGTTACACACAGAAAGTTAAATCAAATCTCCATCCTCTGTACGAGTAGTCTTAATGACGTTGATGTTCAGAGGACACTCACCAGATTGATGAGTGTGTCATACTGTAGAGCTGAGCCAGATGTGGCAGTGACCACACCAGCTCGGAGGAAGATCCCCTGCTCCTCCAGGAGCTTCTTGATGCTGCGCACGTGGGAGTCAAGAGTGTGCAGATCTCGCAGCTGACGATATTTTTCCTTTGAGCCGCAGATGAACAGCAGCAGCTTTCTGACCTGTCTCCTGACGAACGGTGTCTGCTGAATCATCAGATACTGAGTAGAAAAGGGAGACAGAATTAAGGGGTTGTAGACAGAGGTTGAAAAGGAAAATCAAGTAAATAATTCATGAACCTTACCTCAGACAGATAGTAGAACCAGGAATGGTCAAAGACAGGAGGTGGGATACGTGGGTTGGTGTCAGCAATCTTCTTGATCTGATACGGCAGCCGGAGCACCATTTCAGTCAATAGCTGGGAGTAGGCTTCAAACACATCCGCAGCGTGTCCCTAATGGTGGGAGCAACAGAGTCAGCACACTGTAATACTCCTTTTGCAAAAATAACTTTCTCCAGTTGTACAGATAAAGATCCATTACCTTGACATATTGGCGTAGGAAGAACGGGCTCATGTCTGGAGGAGAGGAGGCTGTGTGTGGGCGGAGGAGCTGGCTGGTGGTCGCAGGCTCTTCTTCGCCCTGTTGGCTCTTCCAGAACTCCAGGAGCGATTTGAGCACGTGGAGACAGTAGTCGATAGCACCGAGGCTGAGCAAGGCAGTCGCTGTGGCGTTGGAAATGAGCGAGGAAGACTGGAAGAGAGAAAGAGGGTGCACCTACCATGTAGTACAATATACACGCAACTTAGTTTTGAGGTAAAAAGATGTCCATTTAGAAATTCAGTCAGATAGAAAATGATAAGTGAGCTATAGAAGTACCTTCTATGGGTACTGTGAGGTGGCTTTGAACTAAATTTGGCATTCTGCTTGTTTTAACACATTTTAATAAAGTGCCTCCTTCATTTTCTTTTTAATGTATTACTGTATTTCAATAGACATTTAACTGATAGCCTTTCGTGAAATACCTCAGAGGAGGATTTGGAGCCAGACTTGGTCCGAGACATGAAGACGCTGAGCAGTCTCATGATGACCAGGTGAACTTCGTTGATGGCACTGCGCTCATTCTTCTTAGAAACATCCTGCAGAGGAATAACATGGATTAAGTAAAACAAAAGACACACTAAGTCAGAGTCATCACAGGGAGACCGTAATTACCTTCTTGTGCATGCAAAGCTCAGCAATGAGCTGTGACAGGAGGTCATCCAAGGCCCCTTTATCCTTTTCATCCTCGCCATCGAGGTCAGAGGTCAACATGAGGATAACCTGCATGTAAGGGATGGCTTGGACTCCACCGACATTATGGAGCTGGGAGAGGTGCTGAAGCAAGCGCTCCAGGAGCATTAGACGAACCATGTGTAGCCTAAAATAAAAGAAAAAACATTTTTAACACAATATAGTATTTTTTTATGATGAAAAACTGCTTCCTAAAAGAAAACGTATTTCCAATTCTCTTTTCTCCCCATGGTCATGGTGGCAGACATGGAGGGAAGAGAGCTGGGGTCTTAACAGGCAGATGTTTGTTGTCAGCAGAGCTTAAACTTCAGCCTTCGGACTTGATATAAACTCATACTTGGCATCGGGGATGTCTGACCTGTTGCTTGTGTGGATATCTCCCTCGGTCTCTCCCTCTCCCTCTGAGCCCTCGCCTTCCTGCTGGGCTGTGGTGGTGCTGATGGCTCCGGTGCTGGAGCTCACACTGCCTGGACCCGCAGGGTGGCCCTCCACTGTTGTGTCCCCATATGCACTGCTGCGTCCTGACACTGTACACACACACATATTCATGAACTGCAACTAAGCAAACATGGTAATGTATACAATAAGTGTTACGTTTTAACTGAAAAAGCAATATGTGCTTCTTAAAATGACACCTCAAAATGATAAATGCAGGTTGATGAGTAGCATCATATATACACATGTATAACATTCTTAATATCAAGATGGCACACAAAAAAAAAAATTGTATATCGCATTTGATATTCTGAAATTACCCACCACTGTGCTCCCCCGCTACAGAGTCGATTGCAGAGCCTCCGCTCTCTGAGCCCACACTGCCGCCATGCTCCGCTGGGGAGGTCCGCAGCGTGGAGCCGTCAGTGGCCGCTGTGCTGCCCTCATCGTCTGATGCCGGGGCTGAAATCATAGCAATAAATGTAACAGTCAATATACCGCAGTCATCTGGCCGGGATAGATTGACTTGTGCACCAACAATGTGTAAAGCATGCAGTACATTCAATGCACATCAAACTGCCATTAATGTTTTTTTCTCGCGAGAGATAGAGATATAGAGATATAGATATATACATATATATATATATATATATAGATATATCTATATATATATAAAAACACTACCTACTGAGCGAACGAGTCATAGCGTGAGGATAAACAACCGTTTGAATTCTAAAATAGTGAACTAAGACTACAACATGTGCCACACATTAGATCATCAGTCTCAAGATGGAATAGTATCAATGGTCACAAAACACACACACCGTACGATTTTGGAAAATGTTATGAAAAAAGAGATTTTGAAATTGACTCGCCACTGTGACCTTGCAGATATAAAAACCTAGCTTCCTGCTGATCACACACTTTTTTTTACCTGATGCGGTGGTGTCTGAAAGGGTGCCAGCATCCAGTGAAGAGGAGCTTGGGGCCTGGCCAGACAGGCCAAGGCTCTGAAGGCCAAGGGCACTGCTGCTACTGCCTACAAATGTGAAAAGATATGTACTACGTTATATATACTACATTAGCAGCGCAAAGATATTGATCTCCTGAAGTGATGCTTCACCTGATAAAGATTTGGTCAACCATTTGATGTAAACAATGACCCAATGCCAAAATTGGTTGATTTATAAGGGTGAAACACTACACTTTGCAGAGTAGAAAATTCGGGTGATTCATGTTCATGACAATAAGGTGGACTATTGTGTTTTTTATTCAGTTATGGGAGCGTTTCAATACCTGCAAGTTTCACTTTTGTGACAAGTGTTAGAGCTATAGTAATGGTTATTCTTTTGCTAAAATGTGTTAATTGTGTTGGTGGTATGAACTCACACAATCCCTATTAACTGCTCAGTGCTTCTCTGTTGTCCTTTAGCCAGATTTATAGGTTCAAACAACTTGTTTCTGGACAGTTGAGAAGTCTTTCATCACAGACAGGGAGAGTGTCTAAATGTCGAGTGGGACTCCCAGGCTCGGTTACCACAGACTGATCGCTTCATTTCTTTTCTGGCAACTTACCTTGTTGATCCTGCTGAAGACTGAGCGCAATGGCCAGCTCTACCATAGTTTCATCGTCTGCATCGGGAGGGATGTCCAGCATGGGGGGGAAACCTTCGGCTCCAGCCAGCAGCGCCTCCAGAGGAGATGGGTTTCCATTGTTGAGATTCTCTGCCGTCTCTAGGACCATGGACTCTGACTGAAGACACAGAAAAACAAAAAGTGTTTTTTTATTTCTTTAACACGCATTTCTATTACAATCAGTGGCTGCTCCGTTTCTCTTTGGGGGGGGGGGGGGGGGGGTTCTTCAGTGGTCTTTATGATGCTCAAACAAGTTATACTTTGAAAAAAGGAAACAATTCATGTTAGATATCATTGACAGCTGAACACAACCATGATGTTACTATGTGACATACGGTCAGTCAATATTTACTGTATTATGGTTTGTGTTTGAGAAATCAAACATAACTAAACCGTGTTTATTATCTGGTTCATCATTACTGACTAAAAACAGATCATTCTGATCAGGTATATTATCTTATACATCAAATGATTAATTGTTTTTGTGTGAGGGGTGCAGAGGATTGCTCGACCAGCGCCAGTTTCCTCTTACAATGTTAACGAGTGATGTCAGATATAACCCACAGACCCAATTTGCTTACAACCATCTCAAAGTCGCCATGGTCCACTTCATTCTGCTCCTGACTCTCCTGTCTGCCCTCTTCTCCTCCGGTCAGCACCGATGACTGCATTTTGTCATCTGCATCGTCGTCATCATCATCATCCTTGTCTCCTGATGAAGGAAATCAACCAACAGGTTTAACAGAACTGGATCAACTTGTGAGTCTCAACAGAGGTTTTAATTATTGGTTTAGACCAGGGGTGCCCACACTTTTTCGACTTGCGAGCTACTTTTAAAATGACCAAGTCAAAATGATCTACTCTAACCTCCTACATTCGGACAGTGTTTGTATGCTCTCGTTCACTCACTCTCTGTGCTTTCTCTCCTCACTGGTTTCTATGGATCATCGTTATATCTGGACGCTGGTCGTGCCTCTAACGTAGTTGTGACATATGCAAGAGTAATTTCCCTGGTCATCCTGATCGTGACAGTGAGCGTGAACTGTCGGGGAGAGACAGTCGCGTATCTCGCTGACTCTCGAGAGACAGTCGGGTGTGTATCTCCAGCGAGAGTCCTGCACGGTGACATGTCGCTGTGTTGGGCTGCTGTTTCAGTAGTATCAAAAGGGGATGGCCAGTCTTCAAATCATGTGCCAACATGCGTTAGCGGTACTTCCGGTGTCCGATGTAGGATGATGGGGTAATATACTCTCACCAAACTCCTGTCGTGTAAACCAGTAGCATATCTGACCTGTAACATTGGATTCAGAATAGATTTTGCCCGTTGGCATTTCTCATAATTTGGCTTAGTATGTTTGGTGCCACTATAATAATTTAAGGATTTCCAAATCCCTCCTTGAATGTCAAATTGTTAGCATTGATTATTTACTGAGAGTAAAGTACAGTACAACTTAGAGAGCTTTGCTTAGAGGAGGGATATTTTGAAATATAGTATTTATAATCATACAGTTGTAAATGAATTAACTATGTAAAGTTTGGGGATTTACTCTAACCTCCTACATTAGGACAGTCTTGTTATGCTCTCATTCACTCACAGCTCTCTGACTCTCGCTCTCTGGCTCCTACTCTATCAGCTGATTGTGGGCGATTTCGCCACGGCCTCCCTCAGCCAAACATATATTTCCCGTCAAACTTTAAAGACCTGTTCTCTTCTGTGCAGTCAGCTGTCATTTCAGCACAAACCGATGTGACCCTCCTCCCCATTCATCATCACATCCGGTGCTCAAGGTTTCTTCCACTGAGGGCAGTCCCACTCCACATGCCATCATCTAGATCTTCAGCCTGCCCCTACTGTCTTCAACAACTCCACCAGTGTCGACTTTCCAAATTTTTTACTTTACTTTGCACAATTTAATAAATGTATTTGTTCACTGTAAATTAAGTTTCTCCTGATTTAACAACCTGTGTCTCCATGTATAAGTGTGTCAATTATCTCCCGGTGGCTTCAGTTCTTCTATTTATTATGTTTTTTGTGATGTATGTCATGTTATTTCAAATTAATTTGCAATCATAAGAAGCGTGGTCTTTGTTGGTGAAATGTTTCTTATATACAAAGAACAATTACTTATCGGAAAACTCCAAAAATATAGTAGAGTAACATCTTTTCGGTGTGTGTTATGGAAACTACAGGTCTGATGAGGAAAGTGGGAACAGGTGTGTAGGTGGGAGGGGATGTCATGTGACCAGGACTGGCAGGTCTGGGGAGTGAGCAGGGGCTGGAGAGAAGGACAGAGAGCCAGGACAGGCAAAACCACCAACCCACTACAAAGTCTCTGCCCTCCCTCGAACTTCTCAGACAGTTTAAGCCAGGGGTGCCCACACTTTTTCGGCTTGCGAGCTACTTTTACAATGACCAAGTCAAAATGATCTACCTACATTAAAAATGCTGAATATCTGCGTACCTTGCATAACTGCATGAACCCTTATGGCACAATACAATTCTGTACATTTTTGGTCACTACCTTACTCTGATGACTTGCACTGAATGGAATTGGCGAGAGTTGCATAATCCGGACAGTAGCTGCTGGTAGCCCGCCTCAAGCAGACTTCAAATGATCATCAGTCATGGTGGAACGGTGTATGGACTTAATGTTCTTCATGTGGGAAAAGGCTGACTCACATAAATGAGTAGAGCCGAATAATGCAGTCAAAAAGGGATCACATTTCCTCATGTTTGGGTACTTTTCCTCTGTGAGAAAACTGTCCATGAGCCCTGGACTTCAGCTGAATGTCAGCTTGCAGTGTCAAAATCTCATCCTCCACTCCAGACGAGTTCAGGGGAAACAGCGTTGCAATTTTTGATGCGAGTAAATCAACCTCAATATCTTCCCGAAATGTGCAGCACATAAGTGTAGCAACTGGCTCGAGTAAAGCAAAGTCTCGAAAGCGTTTGTCAAACTCTGACAGACACTTGTCAATCTGCTCTGTGTAGCGCGCACTGTCAAGTTACGCACACGCCTTCCGTTGAGTCTCCAGCTCTGACGCGAGGTTTTGGAAGTTTCCCAAATCATGGCGCTGCAGCTTTAGCTTCTTTAGTAGAAATAAATTGGAAGGCTAACTAATTAGCTCGCCGGAGATTTGCAGTAGCTCGCGCGGTTGACCGCACATACGTGGTGACCCGTGTGTTAGAAAATCAAGTGGCAAATGCCATGTGGACATCCAATTTTTTTTGAATGGCATGCGATCTACTCGCACTACCTCCGTGATCGACCGGTCGATCGCGATTGACGTATTGGGCACCCCTGGTTTAGACAATCAGTTGGTTTTACGTACACAAAGCATGCATGGAATGCGTATGCTGAAAACCTTTTAAAAGTGTAATTGTCCTAATGCCTTTTAAGACCAACTCATAAGTTTTAATACCCAAGTAACATACAGTATACAAACAGAGGGTTTGTATGAAAACTTGTGTGAAAACTTACCCATCGGTGTGTTGGAGCGTGGGGGAGATGGAAGGGTCACATGTCGCCGTTTGTTTCTTGGTCGAAGCACTCTGATCAGAGCCTGCTTACATGCAAAGCTCACAGCTGTGTCCTGAAATGAGATGAAATTCAGAACGGTTCCCTAAAGACAGTCTGTCTGTACTGCTCTTAAATACAGTAGTACATGTAACAGTTCCTATTCTAACTGCAAATTATAGTAAGTGATTTCCTGTTTCCTGGTACATACATGACATTTGAACTGCCTCGTGATCAATATAAATACTATACTTACTGTGCACAGTAACATTTGCATATAGATTTTGGAGGCTACATTGATGTAATCCAGTTCACATGTGCAGTATGCATGGATGATGTCCACCAAGGCATTAACTGTTGCCTCCACATGAGTTAGGCCTTAGTTAGAGGAACAGAAGAACAATCACACACTCAGAGCCTCATTTTAAATCAGGTGGGCAGTACCAAAATCTAATTATCACTTATAGACCGTATACAAATGTAAATGTTCTACATAACATGAAAATGTGAGTGGACAATGTAATTTCCAAGATCACATTAGATATTAAGATTACCTATATATATTTTTTTATACCGAGTCATTGTCCCAAAGTTTGAACTTACCAGGCAGACAAGCTGGAGCAAGAAAGGCGTTCTTTGGTTTTAGGGAATGGAGCTTCCAGAAGTTATTCATCAGCTGGGTAATGAAATTACAGCTTTCACCATCCACATGTTTTTGCCCATCGTCCGTCATTTCTTGGTTAAGGAGAGAAGAACGTGAATGAGTTTTAATTGAGACCTTTAGGTTATTTAGCTGCAGCTGTTAATCATGACCTCATGACAACAGAAAGGGTAATTATGTAACCATATAAATACTTTACACAAATTGCTATTCCCTAGCCTTGGGCGACATTCGTCACCAGCAGAATAGCCTCTTACCAGAGTCATGGTGTAGTGACTTAGTTTCTGTGAAATGCACCAGGTTGTTGGGTCTCATAATTGCAATGGAGCGGGCTGTGATCACGAGTCTCTGGAAGACGTCGGGGTCGAGGTCCCTCCCCTCACGGCTGCAGCTGTTCAGACACTGCACTGCGTTACTCAGCAGGGACTGGTCCTGATGAGAAGGAGGCAGAGTTGTTAGTATGTGTTGTATTCTTCACAAGTAACTGCTCTGAAATGTATACATTTAATAGATTAACTGTTGATAAATGTTGAGATTTTGGTCTAGTCTGACACATCGGATGATATTTTTACCTTGTGGGTGTGGTAGGCGGTTCGACTGGTGTGCAGGCTGGCAAGAAGTCCCTTGGTCTGCTGCTGCACACCTGAAGGGGTCGGCATTGACAGGAGTAGAGTGGCCAACTCCAGTGCTGCAGCCTTATTCTTCTCCTACAGAGGTAAAGACATGCAGTCAACAGTGCTCCCTGAAGATGAGGATTTTTCATTCAAGTGCGTTGTTACTTTTAAAAGGCTACAAAGAAAAAATATCTTCATCGGTTTACCTTTTCACTGGAGGAACCTACTGCAAAGCAGCTCTCCAATGCCTCAAGGGAGCTGACTACCAACCTGGAATTAAGAAAGAAGATGAACACCGCTCCAACTGCAGATTTAGCCTTAAATCAGCCAATTAAACAGAAAAAAAGCAAATCTGAACCTGGTGCAGTCTGTGCTGATCTAAATGCCAAAACAATGCTGAGTGCAAGAATAAATGTTGTCAAGAAAAATAAAAAAACATTTAGTTGTTGTACAAGTGTGGAGATGGTGCATGGCATGTTCACAGTCTCAGGCATGGACACACAAAGTAGCACACGTGCACAAAACCATACAAACAAGCAGAGAAAAGGCAGTTACTAACCGGTCCAAGGTTGATAAGGACTCAGTTTCACAACTTTTTATTGTATTTTTGGGAGCAAAAGAAAAAAAGAACAAAAAAAAAAAAGTGTGAGGATCACAGAAAGAAACAAGTGAAGTCAAATGATTCATTGAACAAAAGAGAAGCATGCAAGAAAAGATGACATCACGATAGCCATGCACTAAATCCTCTTCAGAGAACCCGACCCCCCATTGTTAAAACTACACAGCTGGACACATGAAGGGTAACGATATACTAGAAGTGGGCGATATGGATAAAATCTATCACATCTATCACAATATTTAAACATGTATATTTACAATATCTATTAGTATTATGATCATTTCATGCAAAACCAATTGAGAAACTGTTTATAGATAAAACAACCACAGGAATGTTCGGCTAATCTAACAAAATAATACCGTAACTTAGGACACTTAAACAAATCATACAAAATAAAATGTTGTAAAAAACAATCCTGCTTATTGATTTGCCCACAGGTATTAAAAGGACAAACGTATTAACAGTATGGCAACATCTGACACTGTAGATAAAAGGTTTCACATATAATTGACATAAACTAGATCACTCAAAAGTCAATGAAACACTATCTCATCAGATCACGAGTGTGGCTAACTGGACTACATGAGAAGTGTAAAAGCCAACTTGTATTTGACGTCATGAAACCCAAGTGGAAAGCTCATACCTCTCCAGCACGGTGCCGCTGGTGGTGGTCGGGGTGGCTATGTCTCCGTCAGTGGTGCCGTTGCCCTGGTTGAGGTTGGGACTGCAGACATTGTTAACCGGCGCAGAGGAGAAGTCCTCCGGTGGATCCTCAGGCCAGCCAAACTGCTCCTTGGTTTTACCGTAGATCTTGATTGAATCAAGCATGGTGACTCCGGCTGGGTCAACAGATGCTCCAACTTTAAGAGCAGGAAGAGGAAACTGCATCAGAAAATGGTTTCTAAACAGTCTGCAACAAATTCAATGTGATCCAAGTTAACGAAGCTGCTCAGAACTAAATTAATATTCTCACACCCACCATGCTTAATTGGAGGTTAGCTATTGTAATAAATGCATGAGGCTTATTAATTATCTAGTTGTTCTGCAAGTTCAGAGAGAGATTGGTCACTTGGGGCCGACTCACAAAAGATATTAATATTGATATTACAGCGCAAACAGGCCCATAAAGTGCAATTTGCCCCTTTCTTTTGCATCTGATTGGAATTATCCATGTGGCAAAGTATAAATGTTTGCGCCAAGAGCAATAGCATCATTTTGAGACTGTGGGCTAAAGGCACAATATGGCGTGCTTTTAGCATTACTTTTTTTAGTTAAATCCTGTAACTTACATTAAGTAAGTAAGTAATAAGTTATAAACATGAATGGATAGTGGTGAGGTTATCGGCAACAAGTAGCCAGATGGAATTCATCATCGCCCATTCTTGCTCTTACTAAAGATGGACAGCTTCTTGTCCGCCTGCAGGGCCTCCTCTCTGGTGAAGGGGAAGTCAAACCACCGGGCTCTCGTCAGGTTTATCTGCATGGTGCGGCCAAAGACCTCCACATAGGAAGGAGCCCTCTCGATGGCTTGGGTGCCCACCTGCACCCGCATGCCCGTCATCACCATTGAGCTGTTATTGTTGACCGCTTCCACAGTGAATCCCCCAGGCTAGCAGAAAACAACCAGAATCACAACATTTGTTGTGGTTTACGCAATTTATCTAATAGTAAAACAGTACAACTACAGTATAAACAATATATATGGCCTCAGGCTGTTTTAGCAAAAAAAGCTCCATTTAGTCTGGATGCATAATAATGCTTTACTCAGCATCACAGCACGTTAAATTGCACAGCGGTGGGCAAAAGATACTAAAGCTATATACAGTACAAGTGAGGACTTTTGAACCTATACTCAAATGATTTAAGTGAGCCCATTAACACCAGTACATACAATATGTTGTTAAGACAGCACAGTGTGCAAAATGTTGGCACAACCCTTTTGACGACTGGTATCAATTTTTTGCTTTTACAGTAAAAAGCCATAAAACAAACGCATGCTTGCCAGACAGTATTCATCCATTACATAAGAAAGAAAGCCCAGCAGTCTCTTGCAGCTTTTCTAACAGAGAATAATTCTATTAAAATGTCCCTACCTTTGTGTTGGCCACATACATCCCAGTGGAGTTGAGCCTGTGTTTGATCTGCTGTCCATTGTAGACCTGCAGCAAGTCATTACCACCAAACTCCACCTCCGTCAGCTGCTGGTTGTGTTCAAAGAAGTCCACTGGGAAAGTCATCTGACTGGAGGTCCGAGTGGCTGAAAGTAAAATCCTTGCATTACAATATGAACATTTTGCAAGGCACACAGCATATGCTGAGTAAGTAAGCATTTTCTGTCACAATCCCTCACTTTTCGGTTTCTGAGTGAGCGCTACTGGTTCACTGAGAACGCTCCTGAGAAGCTACTAAATGTGTTTACAGAATGCTTTATGAAAATTAAGGTATTTTGGCAAAAGCAGCTATTGTCTAAGTGTGATGCTCAGAGCTCAGGCTGTTTTTTCATGCATGTTGCCCTTTACTCACTAGTGGCAGCGGCTTTGCGCTTGCGGACCGGCTTCATGATACTGATGCCACAGCTGGGCTGCAGTGAGGGCTGGAGCCAGTAAGACGTGTTGTCCACGTTGGCCATGTAGATCCGCAGGCTTCCGTCCTCACAGAGAAGAATCATGGTCGTACGCTGCTGCTCATTGCTGGCAGTGTGTCGGATAGCTACCATATCTTGAATCTGGGGAAAAGATTAAATTATTAATGTTAACCATAAGAAATGGCGATAAAACCGAATGGGCGACACTTTTGATAAAACATGTAAATGATTTAGCAATTACTGCTACAATTTCTAGCTTAATTATCATATTTCGTAAGTTTAACTAATTCCCTTCAATGTATGTTGTGGTATTAGATAGTATGTAGTATACGTTTAAGTCTTTATCATAATGAACTAAAGCTTTCAATATAGGTCTATTCATACTTGCGTACACAGACTTGCTCACGGAGAGGGGATACATTGATTTGCGCACTGCACTCTCTGCGTATGCAGATGAGTTCTACATCTGTGCACTAGAAAACCAGATGGTGACCACTTTGGTGGCCATCTTTGTTATATTTGGCTGAATTACAAGAAAAGGTCAAAACGAACAAGAGATCAGCGCACTTGTAGTGAGTTCACGCCCCTTTTAGCATTTTCCATTTCATAGACCATTTCACAGTTGATACCGCATTTAAAATGTGTCCCAGTTTATTTCCTGTTGCAGTGTATGTGAATGACATCAGCTGACAGGAAGTAAACATAGACCCAAGCCCAGCAATGCAATTCTATATGTCGCTGTTTCTGATAGAAGAGGAGAGAGGTAGTGGCTCTTCCACGTCAGTACAGTAAGGGGCCCTTACCTTAGCTTTTGCCGGCAGTGTTTTAATCTCTTGGATGAGGAAGGTGTCTGGCTTGATCATGATGACAAGCGGTATGCCAGTTGTCTGCTGCACGCAGCACACCAAGCCTGGGTGGTTCATGACCTCAGACCACTGGCACAGAGCAGGCGATACCTTACTGCTGCTGCCATTCGACCTAAAGACGGCGGGAGGACCAGCGAGATGGAGACATGGTTAGCTCGTCCAGGTACTCATTACATTTGCAAGACCCAGTGGCAGGTGCAAGCGAAGAAACCGTATATGGTGTGGAAGAAGCGTTACCCTTTGACATTGATGGTGAAGAGCTTCTGCACTTCGCTCGTGCTGCGGCTTACTGTGGCAGCGAAGGACTTTCCCTGGCTGTAGCTGAAGAAAAGCATCTGAAGCACATGGGAGTAGTACACAGACACGCCACCGCCGGCTACCTGCCCGTTGCTATCCTGGAGTCACACGGAGAGAATTTGTGTTAACATGTAATCAATGAAATGTTCCAAAAGATGAGAGCAGGAATGCACTGTAGGGCTTGCGATTGTGTACATATTTTTAAACAAACAATTATACATTTTACGACTTCGCACATTTTCGTGGGATTAACTCCACTGCATAAGTTTACGTCCTGCTCACCTTTAAGTCTTCGTGGTTTATCTCCAATACATTGGTGACATAGAAAGGGCCATGTTGGGCACTGCTGGATTCGTCCATGAGCTGGGTGTACATATAACCTGCTGAAGACATGATGACGATGATGTTCTTCCCCTCTTCGTTGAACAGGAAGGTAGCATCGCGGATCTTGGAACTTGGGAGCAGGAAGTAGTACATGGGACTCAAAGCATCCACTGATAAGTCATAAATCTGTTTGGCAAGGGAGACAAATAAAAGAAGTATTATTAAGTGTTTTTTTACCCTGCAAAACACAGAATAATCAAAGTCACATGATTAGAGTGTCTTCCGAAATCAATGGATAATTTCAATCAGATCACCAGTAATAATCAATACTCTAAAGTTACGTACAAAGAGTCTATTCACTTAATACTTACTTTGACGAAGTCAGCAGTGATGATTGCAAGTTCAGTCTGCGAGCCTGGTAACCAAATAGCTTTGATGATGAAGTTGCCAGTTGCCAGTTGAGGGTGCAACACCAGATGGTCTGACACTGAGCCAGTGCTGCTGAAAGTCAGTACATGGCAGTCCTTGGGAAAAAAATGAAAGAACGACACAAAAATAACAGTCAAATACCAAATTTCTTAATAGCAGCAATTCATTAAAAAAGTACTTCTAAAGCTACTTGGCTAACATTAGCATGAACAGCTACTCTGAATTCTATCATGATTATGATTTAGGGTAACTAAAGACAGCAAAATGCAGACATTGTTATCTCTATGGGATCAGAAAACACACACAAAACAGAACAATCTTAAACTGAGAAGAAACTGGCTTTCTGACCTTGAGGCCGCACACAGCCAGGTAATCTTCATTACACGGGTTTCCTGTGAGACTGAGGACAGTGAACGGGACTGGAGCAGAGGCCAGACGGGTCAGTGTTAGCTTCCTCTTGCTCGAGTCGGCCTGTTTCAGGAGAGTGGACAACTGCAGAACTGTTATCTGTGAAGAGGGAGAGAGAGAAAGGGGTCACCTGGTGTTCAAACAAAAAAGGAAATGCAGACTGCTGATGACCGATAAGGCAATTATAAAAACAATAGAAAATAAGTTTTATGTTAAATGTATTATTTATATTCATATTAAAATATATCCAATGACAATAATAGTATGTTGACAGCAACACAGTTTTTAAAGCGTGGAATGATTGGACGATTAAAAGGTCAATGTCTGCCTTCATTTTAAAAGTATTTGCAACCGTCCAGCATTAGTGCAGCTTTGTTTGGTAGCGGTGCTCCGTTAACAGGTAACTCAACTCCGGTATAACAAAAACCAACTGTGGATTTCAAAGCAAGTTCTAAAGAAGGTTGTCCACTCAAGCTTTTTGTTATTATTGTATAATAATATAACTATCACAGGATTCAGCAGACTGGTTATGAAGCTTACTTTTCCCTTTTCATGGCTGACTGCAAGGTGCTGGCGGCGGCCATGGGGGGACGACAGGACACACATGGCAACACGACGCAACACATGTGCACTTATGAGCTGGCGTATAGTTTGTCCCTGGTCACCACTGTAGTTCATCCTCACGTTCTCAAAAGCTCCTTCCTGAGAGCCCAGCGTGGGCACCTGAGGAAGAGCACAGGAATTTACATACAATGTAGTTTATGATGGGAATTACAGAAAGGATCCAGATTTAAGGAACAAAGGGTTTTTTCCTAACAACTCCAAATTAAACAGGTCTTCATACCATTAATTGGTCAGTCATCTCCACAGCTTTGTCCTGAGTATGCAGTTCATTGAGTGCTTGCTGAGCCCTGCTGCTGCTTCCCACTGCTGACGCCTGCTGGAAGTTGGTCTGGATGGCTTCCATGAGAAACATGAGCATCTCTAGTATGACTGCCGCTGTGGACGATCCCATCTGTAGTGGAGAAAGAGAGCCAAAAGCTTGAAATCTAAAATAAATGGACAACAACTGCATTTCGTTGTGCAATTGAAGTAATTTGAGTCTTGAGCAAACAATAAGACACGTGATGGACAGACACACTGAAATTGTATTTTCTCTCACCACTTGTGTGACCAACTCTTCCTGGCAGCCCTCAATGCTCTTGCACACACTGCTCTTCTTAGGTCTGTCTTCGTCTCCAGGTTTGCCATCACAGATGGTGACCTTGCCCTTGTCCGAGGGCGAGGCGCTCTGGTGGCGGATAGCACTGTCGGGCATACGCAGCTCACTCTGGAACGCAGACGACTCTTTCAGGGTGGAGCCCATGCCGCTGCTGGGGCTGCGTTTCACCAAGGCCTGTAGATGGTACAACACAAAGTGGAGCAGTGAGAATAGCAACATTGTTGATATGTGCATGTGTATACAACTGGCAGCACATCGAATACAAAAAGACACAATATATATTTTTGTTTAGCTTCTCTACAATTAGGATAACCTGCTTTTGTGTTCACTTTGCTAGCTCCTCCACATCGTGGAGTATATTCTTAGTCAAAAGGAAGGTCAGAGTGATCATGCTGGTTGGAGGCTTACTGAACAGCCTTCAAAAGGTAAACAAAATCATGGCTTCAAAAGGACTCCATGATATTCCTGAAGCAATTATTAACTGTATCAATATTTGGAATTAGCTGCATGCCAATTCCATATACCTTCACTTTGTTACCTCCTTGAACAAAACTAGTTTTAGCCATTGTAATAACAAGATTGACACAAAGACAAAGAAAACATTGCTAACTAACATCATATGCACATTCATTGTTTTAAGATTAACTAGGAAAGCTGGCCTTTTCATTGATAATATGATTTATCTCTCCTGGCCACAGGTGTAGGCTAGCTATGACACTGAACAAATGAAATGACTGGATAAAAGTCGATGGGGGAATGACTTGCAAGCCAAAGTTACCGCTGTTGTTCTCTTCCCATGATGACCTGAGGTATTCGGTCTCACCTGGCAGCTGCCATCCTCTTTGGCACCGCAGTCACAGAAGAAAGAGCCATATTTGGCATAGGAGATCTCATGGTCTTTGTGACAGACCTTGGCACACACTGTGCACACACCTACCCCATCCACCATCTTACAGGTGTGGCAGTGGTACCTGCAGAATGAAAGGGACAAGACTCTAGATTTCTACATAAAGGCATTTTAACTCACGACCATCTGCATCGAATTCTTGTATGTGCATAACGGAAACAAACAAATAAAACAAAGTGTTAAGAAATCACAACGAAGCAGTTTCATCAGTACTAAGTGAACTTCACTAGTTGGCTTCAATATAAGCAACCGATTATTATACAACTTTTACGATTCATGTAAATCTATTGTATGTAGGATCTTCAATAACCCTCTGTATTCTGGGTTATTAAAGGATTCATGTTCAATCTGTTTTCAGGTGTGAAAGCCTTGTAGTTTGTAGAGCGTCCCATGACCTGCTGAAACCCCTTTAACTTGATCAGGATTAAAAGAACCAACTCATGGTCTGACTCAAGAATGAAACCAAAATCCTAGGGAACAATCAACTTTTCTTTACCAGTGCTGGTTCATGAACTCCTTCTGAGTAATGGTGAAGGTGCAGAGTTTGTTGCAAAGCGAGTCTTCATCCTGTACAACAACAACAAACATGTTAAGATGTATTGTTCCATTTAGCCGAAGCACAAGTCCTGGCATCTGAATAAAGACATTGTTCAACACCGCCTTTGTAAATGACTGAGAAGGCGAAACCCATTATATGTCATTTTTGTTCTGCTGGACAGTGCCATGATCTAGACTAAGAGGCATACTGTGCACCTCAACCAGAGGGATTTTCCTTCTAATTCAACCTGCAGCAGGAAAACGACAACTAAAACATCTATCTGGGGCAAGTGGTTAGCAGCAGGTTTAAAGTGCATTTAGATGTGTTGTAGTCTATAGTCCAGATATTGGTCAGATGGGGTAATTCTATTATCGTTTGTCTTTTCTATTTGTTAAAAACTGTAGATTAGATTAATGTTCAATGCAGTAGTTTTCACAACACATTTCAAAGCATTTTATGTTCGGGTCTGTATGCTGAGCATCTACAAATCATGGCATATAAAAAGGAGACATGAGGGGATGAGATCTCACAGAGTCCTCTGCTTGGGAATCATCCTCCTCCACTGCAAGTTCCTCCACCCAGTCAGAGTCCACTTCCATGGCCTTCTCCTCTCCCTCCATCAGTATGGCTGAGGTGCCTTGGCCACTGCTTTGCCGCAAGGCATTCATCACATCAGCCAGATAAGAGATGATGTGGCACGAGCACTCCAGCATACTGGCGTGCTGAAATCAAGGAACAGGTGCACATCAGTTACTTGACAGTTATTGGTAAAAAAAACAAAAACACATTAGGCCAGTGTTTTGAATGGAATTACACCTGGATGAAGTCCAAATAAGGCACTTCTATAAACGGGTGAAATATATATATATATATATATATATATATATATATATATATATAAAAAA